>NW_027128967.1:0-18000 GCF_037325665.1 Littorina saxatilis
AGGCACGCGGGCGGGGATGAAGCTCAGTCGGTAGCGCGCTGGATTCAAGTTGTATCCAGTTGGCCGCTGTCAGCGTGAGTTCGTCCCCACGTTCGGCGAGAGATTTATTTCTCAGAGTCAACTTTGTGTGCAGACTCTCCTCGGTGTCCGAACACCCCCGTGTGTACACGCAAGCACAAGACCAAGTGCGCACGAAAAAGATCCTGTAATCCATGTCAGAGTTCGGTGGGTTATAGAAACACGAAAATACCCAGCATGCTTCCTCCGAAAGCGGCGTATGGCTGCCTGAATGGCGGGGTAAAAACGGTCATACACGTAAAAGCCGTGGGAGTTTCAGCCCATGAACGAACAAACAAACAAACTTAGACACGCAAAAAAAGAAAAGAAAAAATCCTTGGCAATGGTATATTCTGTTCCGAGTGGGAGCACTTTCTTGAATTAATTTAGCATATTAATTAATTTTACAACCCCCCCCCCCCCCCACCTCACCCGCAAGCCTAAATCAGAGCAGTGGTAAATAGCCATGTACATAATTATTATTTGGAATATTCCGTGTCTCTGTTTGTGTTGTTGCCTTGTCATCTTCATGTAATTTATGCGTAAGTGTATATGAGTGTGCATGAGTTGTTAATGCGAAAGAATGTGTATGAGTGCGCCTTGAGTCGCCTTGTGGTGAGATATGTGCGCGTTATAAATTCTCGTATTATTATTATTATTATTATTATTATTATTATTATTATTATTATTATTATTATTATTATTATTATTATTATTATTATTATTATTATTATTTAAGTTATTGAGACATCCCAGTGCACTAAGGGATTTATAGAGCAAATCGAGAAAATTCATTATTGAACGAAGCGCATAGCGCTGAGTTCAATAATTATTTTCGAGATTTGCTCTATAAATCCCTTAGTGCACTGGGATTGTTTCAATAACGATATTGTCAGTACCGCCAGAGAAAAAAGAAGATTCAAAACGCAAATTTTGCAACGCGCATTTGGATAGGCGTAACTGTGTGGTCAGGTTTGTGTCACTGGATCTACTTTTGTGTGGGCTGTCTCAAGTGTGTCGTGCTTTCGTCACACGCAAACTCTTGTTTTAATTTCTGTTGGTAAATTCCAGTGAAGCGTTAAGCTAAAAAGTGATGACCTTTCACAGAGACCTCATTTAAACTCGGAGAAAGGACTGTACTCTTAATTATTTGCGATTCGAAACCTTCATCGAGCTTCGACAGATTGACTGTGCAGAGTGTTGCCCCTTGAATTGACTCCGGCCAAGGCCACGGTTAGCAGACTCGGATTTTCAAAGTAAATGTGGTATGTTTCTTCTGTTGTATCTTCACTCATCGGGGAGACTGGTACTATTATATATGAACCGTAAGAATGCTGTGAACCCTACACGTAGTATGTCCCCATCGTTTGCTTGTTCACATTTGCCCAACATGTTAATTTGCTGCTACGTATATTCCAAATGCTGATCTAGTTCAGTGGTAGGCTACGTTATCGGAATAACACTTGTGTTTTCTGTTAGCTGCTGGGAATTGTATACTAACTCATCATTTGGTAATGTGGATAATAAGCTACGGCATAATTATGAGAAGATTCTTCGCAAGTCGAAACTGAAAAATAGACACAGCGGGTTCTATTTTTAGATAGTGGCAACTGTGGCACAGGCACATGCAATCTGTCAGAAAAAAACCACTTCTGCTTTAATTGAGAAGCAGGAATTTATAGTATTTTGGTATTGTGGAGAATATAAGCTACATGTCATTAATTAATTCTGAGGATGAGAGCACAGTCTCGCTTAGGCAAAGGGCGGAAGAATACGCTATGTGGAAAAGTTAGCGCACTCCAAGAGTGCGCTAACAGTTTTAGCGCATCGCCATTAGCCAATCAACTGGTTCACATCAGTCATGTGACACCAGTACTTACTGACAATTATTATTATTATAATGACAAAGGTGTGACCTACAGAATTGAGACTTTTCTACGCGTTGTTGCAGGAAGTGTTACGTGTACGTCGAGATTTCAGGTGTTGTACGGGGTGCACATGCTGCGGGTGTGAAAGTTGCAGATACTACGCTGTCATCGAGGACAGAAATGGAGAGACTCTTGGCTACGTTAGCAACCTGTAAGTAGGCCTACTGGCTTCGTTTGACGTTGTACTTAGATACGTAGTACGCTGTCAACGAGGGCAGGAATGGGGAGATTCTTGGCTTCGTTTGACGTTGTACTCAGATACGTAGTACGCTGTCAACGAGGGCAGGAATGGGGAGATTCTTGGCTTCGTTTGACGTTGTACTCAGATACGTAGTACGCTGTCAACGAGGGCAGGAATGGGGAGATTCTTGGCTTCGTTTGACGTTGTACTTGATACGTAGTACGCTGTCAACGAGGGCAGGAATGGGGAGATTCTTGGCTTCGTTTGACGTTGTACTTGATACGTAGTACGCTGTCAACGAGGGCAGGAATGGGGAGATTCTTGGCTTCGTTTGACGTTGTACTTGATACGTAGTACGCTGTCAACGAGGGCAGGAATGGGGAGACTCTTGGCTTCGTTTGACGTTGTACTTGATACGTAGTACGCTGTCAACGAGGGCAAGAATGGGGAGATTCTTGGCTTCGTTTGACGTTGCACTCAGATACGTAGTACGCTGTCAACGAGGGCAGGAATGGGGAGATTCTTGGCTTCGTTTGACGTTGTACTTGATACGTAGTACGCTGTCAACGAGGGCAGGAATGGGGAGATTCTTGGCTTCGTTTGACGTTGTGCTTAGATACGTAGTACGCTGTCAACGAGGGCGGGAATGGGGAGATTCTTGGCTTCGTTTGACGTTGTGCTTAGATACGTAGTACGCTGTCATCGAGGGCAGGAATGGAGAGACTCTTGGCTAAGTCAGCAACCAGTAAGTACTGGCTTCGTTTGACGTTGTACTTTGATACTATACGCTGTCATCGAGGGCAGGAATTGAGAGACTCTTGGCTAAGTCAGCAACCTGTAAGTATTGGCTTCACGGTTTGACGTTGCACTTTGTGTTGCCAAGTGCATGCAACACTCGAATTGCCTTTTGACTGAAGCAAAGCCAGGAGGGAGTTTGGGCTTATTAGGGAATGGGAGTGAATGGGTTACCGAGTGAATGAGTGAATGAGAGTGGATGAATGAATAAGAGTGAGTGAGGGAGAGTGAATGAGTGAGAAAATGAGTGCATTCAGATAAGATAGAGTGAATGTTGAGTGAGTGAATAAGAGAGAGTGAGTGAGTCAGTGAGTCAGTGAGTGAGAGAATGAAAGGGAGGGAGTGGGTGAGTGAGTGAACGAGTATTTTAGGGAGTGAGTGAGTGTGCAATTGATTGATTGATTGATTGTTTTACTGATTGATTGTCTTATTCCAACGGCAGGGTCTTCTGCTGCAAGCCATTATTCGGAATCTTCGACACCAAACAAGAGTTGGTGGCTCAGATCCGAGGTCCCTGCTGTCCTATTCAGGCCGTCTGCTGCACTGCTGATGTCGACTTTCCGGTCAGTGACTCACGCTTTAAATTCAACATTTGAATATGTACGAACACACGTGTGTGTGTGTGTGTGTGTGTGTGTGTGTGTGTGTGTGTGTGTGTGTGTGTGTTTGTGTGTGTATGTGTGTGTGTGTGTATGTGTGTGCGTGTGTGCGTGAGTGGTGTGTGTGTGTGTGTGTGTGTGTTTAAACAGGACTGTTGCGTACAGTGCGCGTGCGCGTGCGTGCCAGAGAGAGAGAGAGAGAGAGAGAGAGAGAGAGAGAGAGAGAGAGAGAGAGAGAGAGAGAGAGAGAGAGTAGTCAGACAGATCAGACTGGAAAATGGCATTTGAGTGGTGGACAGGTAAATGCTGATTGAATGAATCTACAGGTAGTGGAGCTGGCCAACGGAGGGCACATCGGTACACTGAGCAAGGTGTGGCCTGGATTCCTCAAGGAAAGCTTCACCAAGGCCGACAACTTCCGCGTCACTTGTGAGTTCTGCCCCTTACCTGATCCTAAAATAAATGGAACGTAAACCCGCCTCTCAGTGTTGTTGCATCAATTACATATATAACACAAGAAAATTGGTTGATTAAAATCAACATGGCCGAAGCCATGTTTTCATAAAAGAAGCTGTAGTGTACGGGCACATGTTGTATTTGGGTTACATGTGTTGCAGAGTATTTGAAAATACGTAGGCATAAAAACATGCAAAGAAGAGTAATAAGTCCCTGTTGTGAATATAGTCAAGTGGATAAATTGATTACTTATGTTTCACACTAGTTTTACTGCTACAGCAGTCCCTCTCATGAACGGACACCCTAGGGCCAGTGCAAACCTGTCCGTACATTGCAGGTGGCCGGTCACGGGAGAGGCCCTCCCCCCATCACACACTCTCTGTGTCCCTGTCCGAATGTAACTCTCTTTTCGTTTGCAAATGCTTTCAAAGTTTAAATATGGGAGAGTAAAAAGAAGGAAACAAAAACTCAAGCTTTTAGCGTATGAGTGACATGTGTCACCAACAACAATCTGTTGAGTGTCGAGCTGTATTCACCGTTGACCACACTACGCTTCATTTACCGACACAGCCGTGGGGTCCGTGAACACAAACAAAGACGTCACTCCAGGCACTCTTTGTACGAACACTGTTTTGAATAACCAAACAAATAACACAACATTTATAAATGCACACAAAGCAGCGTTTTCTCCAAGCAATAAAAAAAAAAAAAAGAATTTAACACACACGTTAATAGAAAACTATGCCGACAGTTTCTAAATCCTCGACCTTTCTTTAATCTTCGACCTTTTGTCCCTTAGACGTTTTGCTGTTGACCTTTTGTCACCTTCGACCTTTTGTCGCCCTCGACCTTTTGACTCTTGACCAAATGTCCTCGACCTTTTGTGCCTCGACATTGTAAAACTCGACCTTTTGTCACACACCCGAGATAAAGAGCTGACAGCAACATTTGCAATCAGCACAACTGCAAAACAACCCTCCCCCCCCAAAAAAAAAGCTTTTGCATACCTTTGCAGTTTCAAAACAAGTCTTCCTGTTTCCAAAATAAAGTGCCTGACTCAAAAAACGATATCGGCAGTTTTGCTTACGTTACCGTGGCAATGGTTTCTGATGGTCTGAGAGTTTGTACTCTCTAACATATGATAGATACCCTTCCAGTAGCTTCACCAATCGTCTCACTTCACAAATGCCTAACACTGAGTTAGGTATTTTTCTTATGAGCGTGACGATTGCTTGTTTCAGGATTAAGAACATGTCGTACGTCGCTTTGGAGTTACTGCATGCTTGGTGGGCGATGGGTTATCCATTTATTTTGAGATCAGCAGCTGTTTGGTTTTAAGAAACTTTAGCCTAGCGAACGAGAAGAAGAAGAAGAAGAAGAAGAAGAAGAAACTTTAGCCAAGGCCGACAGCTTCAGGGTGACTTGTCAGTGTTCCTGCGGTGTTGGGTTTTGGGAAACGTTTTGCCCCTTCCCTGTAAAATTCATTTGTTATTATAGGGTCACTACTTCTGTGTCATTCAACGTTTGGAGGATGTGCAAAATAAATAAAAACATGAATACTGTGACAAACGGATTTGCACATAGTGTATATTGGAGTTATGTGACTCAGGTGTACAGAATTTATGGGCCACGAACTTTGAGTGGACACCGTACAGTGATACGTCACTGACGCAGTGCAGTAGTGTCGGTGACCAATCAGAGCAGAGTATAGACCGAGGTGGCGTTGTAAAGAGAATACAGGCTCAGAGCTTTGCAGACTGTCGACAGGAGAGGACGTGTCTCCTGATTGTAAAGTTGCTCACCGGGCGCTAGAGGTCGTTTGGAGACTCGTGTCGCGGTTACTGAATCGGTAGATTCAGCTGCTGTGTTTACAGGTATTTATTGAATTGATATTTTACTCGGAGATATTATTTTGCTCGGAAATATTGACTTGAGAAATGACCGGGAGAGTCATGTGTGAATTAGCTGAAAAACGTGCGCGGTTGTCAGCCATTGCTGAAAAAGGAATGTTTACATGTTTGTCGGAAATGAATTCGCTTATGAGTTAGCGGGTGTATATACTGTAACCGCATAAGATAGTTACCGGTAGTGATAAAGAATGTTATAAAAGTTTATTCAAGTATGGAGACTTATGGTAGTTTAAACTTGTGTTTTTTAGCATCCCGGGCCGAGTGGGTCACGGAGGTATCCCGGGCCGAGAGCGGTCGCGGAAGGGGGAACGAGACGGGAGGTTCTGCCCTCATGCTCCAGCCGTGAGCTGTGGAGATGCTGGAGGGAAAGACGGCGTGAAGCGCTGCGTAACGGGAACCCCGTCCCATTCCACCACACGAGACAGTTGTGTGGGTGGGGTGAAGCAGTGTGTGCCACTGTATTTTGTGAGTACGACTGAGAGAATTTAACCAGCGTGATAGCTGAACAGATACGTTCCCGAGTGAATAACCACGAGACGTCGAGCGTCGTGGGGTTTGTTATCTGTGTATAACAGAACTGAATAGTAACAGAAGAATTGTTTGAGACAGTGTCTTCGTGTGTTTTGAGACAGACGGGCTTTCACGGAACAAAGCCTCAAGTGTTATACGTGTGTGCACGAGAACTGTAGATTGCATGACATAATAACCTGTATGTAATTTTGTGCAGTTTGATTTCTGTGTGTTAACAGAAATAGTACTTTCATGTTGAGCGAAAGTGATCTGTAGAATGGATGTAGAATAATATGTTTATGTTGTGATTGAACATTCAAATAGAGGTACAGGGGCAAAGGGCTATACTGTGTTCTTGTCTTTGTGCCTGGTTGGAATGTGTGTGTGTGTGTGAAGAACAGTTATATAGTAAACAGAGAGTAGCACGCACAATTTTTGATAGGAGTAGATATAGATACATACAGACATGCATACATAAATTCCAGCCGTAACATTTGGTGACCCCGATTACTCTGTGTTAGTTAAAAATTGTAGTTGTTTCCCTGCTTTGCTAAATTTAATTTTGTCCCCTGTGTTGGATTTTCAGAACTTTTGGCAGTAGGTCACGCAGACAGATTTTTCAGATTAAATAGTTGTGTCGTCCATGTCCTGTTTTGTATTGTTACCGTCTCCAGTTTTACGGTAGTGCTTATTGTATAGTTCTAAGCACTGAGGGATTAGCTTCATTTTTCTTCCTGTGGGGTCTTTCATTTCTCTTTCCTTGCTCTTTTCTGTGCTTTCATTTTGTAAAATAGTTAGAACATTTTTTTCTTTCTGCTTTGGAATAGGGATCTATCTGTTGTTTATTGCCCTTTGCCTTTGTTAAGTTGTTTAACTGTGATTAATTTTGTTCGTTTGTACTTTGAAATTTTATGATTTGATTTTGAATTTTTTTGTTGTTGTTAGTGTGATTGATTAGGTATTGATTTTGTAGGATTAGTTTTGTTGATTTTGTAAGTTTGTTGTAAATAATTAAGAGAATTAGTGGTGATATTTTGATATAGACTTTAATTAGTTTAAGTTTTAGTTTATTTTTGATTTGTTATTTGCTATGGTAGTAGATTAGGTACTTTGAATTTTTTTTGCCTTAATTTAGTCTGCTGTTTGAAGTGATTGTGTCACTTTAATATTTTTTTTTTTGGGAATTTGTTTTATTTGCCTCCACCTACATTTTTTGTTGTCTTGTTGATCTAAATTAAGTTACAGTTATTTTAAGCTACTATTTACAACTTTAAATTAGTTTTAGTTTTATATGGAGTGTTTCACTTCATAAATTTTTGTTGGAACTTCGTTTTATTTTGCTTCCAACTGCGTTTTCTTTAGTTGGACTTTACTTATTTTGGTTTTGATTTTCTGATTTAGTATTTAGATTGTTCATTAGTCTTAAGTATTTATTTGTGTTTGCATTTTTGAACTTTGAATTTTTCCGGCTATTTGTGGTTTGGGGTTGTTGTTTGTTTGTGCTTATATGTTTTGAACCAAGATTCGTTTTTGACTTCATTAACTGAGTATCTGACTTTAATTAAAATTGTTGGATATTGTTGCGTGAGATTTACGCAAAAACGTATTTGGATATAGTCTTGTATTGACTATTGGTTTTGGTGCCAGATTTGTTGTGGTACTTGACAGTTTTGAAGTAGATTACTTGATCTTACATTATTGTTGGAAACTTTTTCAAAACTTTTCTCTAAACTTGGACATATTTTGGTGTGATTTTGAAAGTTCAAAACTTACACAATGGAGAGCGAAGATGATTATGATGCGTTGTTTGAAAAGTTCGTTAAACAGGCAGAGACTTTGGGTCTGGCTGCAGATAAACGTGAGAAATACGTGAAAGAGAGTTTTGATCGTTTGGAGAGAAAACGAGAAAAAGATGAAAGACAAAAAGAATCAGATAGACAAAAAGAAAGGGAAGATGCACAAATTGAAGAAAGTCGAAGACAAAAAGAATTGGAAAGAGAAGAGAGACAAAAAGAATTGGAAAGAGAAGAGAGACAAAAAGAATTGGAACGAGAAGAAAGAGACAAAGAAAGAGAACACCAGTTAAAACAAAGAGAGCTTGAGATTAGGCAGGCTGAAATTAGTGCTGGGTCGCGTGCACCACAGAATGGTCGGGATTCTCACACTAATGTAGGTGCTCGCCCTGTTTACCCCAGACTCCCTGCATTTAGAGAACAGCAAGATGATATAGACTCATACTTGTTCCGATTTGAAACTCATGCAAAATCTCTGGGATGGGAAGAGACAAGGTGGATCACGTACTTGTCTGCTCTTTTAGAGGGCAATGCATTAAACCTATACCATAGCCTTGCTGCTGCTGGTGAACTAACATACCAATGTTTGAAAGAAAACTTGCTGAAGAAATTTCAGTGCACGTCTGAGACATTCAGGCAAAAACTGCGTAATATCCGTCCAAGTGAAAAGGAACCGTTCCAAACTTTTGGGATTGAGTTACGACGATTGTTTGATCGTTGGGTTGCGCTATCTGACATAACCACAGATGTTGATGGTCTAGTGAACTTGATTCTGGGAGAACAATTCCTTGAAAGCGTGTCAGCTGACTTAGCAACTTTCATTCGAGAACGAGGTCTAGTGACTTTGGATGAAATGGTCAAAGCTGCCGAAAGCTATCGCTTAGCGAGACCTGGGAAAAACTTGTCACGAAAGTCGGGACCCACCATTTTTTCTGCAGGTTCTTGTAGTCACGAAGAGTACGCTGCAGCTGCTTTTTCACAAAGCAATAATCGGAGAGGTGGTCCGCAGTCTCGGAGGTTTGGTTCTAGTTTTGCTGGTCGTAGACAAGGTAACTGGAGCTATGGCAGAGGTACGTCTGATACTCAGGCACAGTCACAAGGTGATACATACTATCCTCGTGGAAGTAGACGCAATCGTACTGGTAGTCGCAGAGGTGGTTTGTCCCGGAGCGGAGATACTTGTCTGTTATGTCATGAGAAAGGTCATAAGATGCTACAGTGTAGATGGCGGACACATCCTGTAAATCCTTGCCTCGCTTGTGGTTTTGACGGCCATAAGTGGAAATCGTGTCCGTACAGAGCGATGGAAATTGGATTGTGGCGTGATGCTGGTCAGAGAGTTCCTTCACCCCGAGAAAAAGACACTTGTTTATTGTGTTTGAGGAAAGGACATTGGGCAGTACAATGTCCATGGCGTAACCATGCTCCGGAAGCTAGACTAAGGGAAGAGAAGAAGAATGCAGTTGTTCCGGAGATCATTTCTCCAGTTAAGAAAGTTGTGCAAAGTTTGAAGCTGGAACATGGTAGTGTCAACGGGAGTGAGTGTACAGTACTTCGAGACTCAGGTTCTACGATTTCTGGAGTGCGTAGAGGATTGGTGTCAAAAGACCAGATGGTCAGTAGAAAGGTCACCTGTAAGACATTTGGTGGGGAGGTCCTTACTTATCCTCAGGCGAAAGTTAAAGTTGAGACACCTTATGTGTCGGGAGAGATGGTTTGCTGTGTTCTGAATGATCCTGTGGCTGATTTGATCATAGGCAACATTCCGGGGATTTCAGGTGACGCAGACTGTTTTCCTGATATTGAGGGGGTTACGACTCATGCTACTCGTGTGCAGGAAAAGAGAAGAAACCCTCCTGATAAACCTGTAATTCTGACTCCAGATCAGAAGGTTGCGTGTTTGAATCAGGACTTGGCAGTTGTTCGAGAAGAACTCAGTCAGTTGCGTGCTGAACTGAACAGATTAAAAGGTGGTTTTTCACTGGCTACGAGTGGAAAGAGTAGGTCGATAGAGACTACTGATGCTGTAAGCCATGGTGGCAATCGCAGAAAGAGGTCAAGAAAATGGTTTGCTTGATTTTGACTACTTACTTGTTTAGCATCAGGAACATGAGTCGTAGTACTATGTTGGAAGAGTCGTAGACTCAAGATATGAAAATTGAAGATGCTAAAGAAAGACATTACATGTTTGAGCTGGAAAGCAACATGACTGGAAATTGTGAGTTAAGAGAAAAACTCAGTGGAATCTTCCCAGAGAAGAAAGAAGTACTTTATCGAACATAAAGTAGTGTTGTTAAACATATGTGATCAGTGGATAAGAAAGTTTGTTTCTTATGTCAGCTACAACAGTTTGATCCGTAGTGGAATGCGATATTGAAATTATATTGCAGTTCAGTGAAGTAGTTACCCTTTTTTACCTGTTGGCCTAAAGAAAAAAATAACCTTGGTCGGTCATTTTTTTTTCTGGGAGGAGGGGGTAATGTGACAAACGGATTTGCACATAGTGTATATTGGAGTTATGTGACTCAGGTGTACAGAATTTATGGGCCACGAACTTTGAGTGGACACCGTACAGTGATACGTCACTGACGCAGTGCAGTAGTGTCGGTGACCAATCAGAGCAGAGTATAGACCGAGGTGGCGTTGTAAAGAGAATACAGGCTCAGAGCTTTGCAGACTGTCGACAGGAGAGGACGTGTCTCCTGATTGTAAAGTTGCTCACCGGGCGCTAGAGGTCGTTTGGAGACTCGTGTCGCGGTTACTGAATCGGTAGATTCAGCTGCTGTGTTTACAGGTATTTATTGAATTGATATTTTACTCGGAGATATTATTTTGCTCGGAAATATTGACTTGAGAAATGACCGGGAGAGTCATGTGTGAATTAGCTGAAAAACGTGCGCGGTTGTCAGCCATTGCTGAAAAAGGAATGTTTACATGTTTGTCGGAAATGAATTCGCTTATGAGTTAGCGGGTGTATATACTGTAACCGCATAAGATAGTTACCGGTAGTGATAAAGAATGTTATAAAAGTTTATTCAAGTATGGAGACTTATGGTAGTTTAAACTTGTGTTTTTTTAGCACCCCGGGCCGAGTGGGTCACGGACGAATCCCGGGCCGAGAGCGGTCGCGGAAGAGGGAACGAGACGGGAGGTTCTGCCCTCATGCTCCAGCCGTGAGCTGTGGAGATGCTGGAGGGAAAGACGGCGTGAAGCGCTGCGTAACGGGAACCCCGTCCCATTCCACCACACGAGACAGTTGTGTGGGTGGGGTGAAGCAGTGTGTGCCACTGTATTTTGTGAGTACGACTGAGAGAATTTAACCAGCGTGATAGCTGAACAGATACGTTCCCGAGTGAATAACCACGAGACGTCGAGCGTCGTGGGGTTTGTTATCTGTGTATAACAGAACTGAATAGTAACAGAAGAATTGTTTGAGACAGTGTCTTCGTGTGTTTTGAGACAGACGGGCTTTCACGGAACAAAGCCTCAAGTGTTACGTGTGTGCACGAGAACTGTAGATTGCATGACATAATAACCTGTATGTAATTTTGTGCAGTTTGATTTCTGTGTGTTAACAGAAATAGTACTTTCATGTTGAGCGAAAGTGATCTGTAGAATGGATGTAGAATAATATGTTTATGTTGTGATTGAACATTCAAATAGAGGTACAGGGGCAAAGGGCTATACTGTGTTCTTGTCTTTGTGCCTGGTTGGAATGTGTGTGTGTGTGTGAAGAACAGTTATATAGTAAACAGAGAGTAGCACGCACAATTTTTGATAGGAGTAGATATAGATACATACAGACATGCATACATAAATTCCAGCCGTAACAAAAACATAAATAAATAAGATGACCAGGCGCGATTGGGAAACATAGCTTAAGGAGGTTGTTTTCTCTGTTCTGGCTTTATTACCAGGGGAAAAATATGTACGTGCTTTTCAATTTTTGGAGTCACGGGAACCATATCACTTTTTGATAAACATGCAATGACTTTAAGCCTCATGATTTCGCAATGTGATCAAAAGTATCACTGAAACGGTTTGTATTGTTGGAAAAAAATGACAAGCAATGTAATTGTCATAAAGACTTTCCAGCAATTGTTTTTGTCAAGATTATAATGAGTTCTGTTAGAAATCATACAAAATTGAGGTTGATTATATATTGTTTAGACATCATATTCGCATCTTGTTTCAGTTCCTATTTCTTTGGATGTCAAACAAAAAGCCCTGATGATTGCAGCCGTCTTTATCGTTGTAAGTTTGTCATTGCGAGTCAAAGTTGTCTGTCAGTGTGTGTGTGTGTGTGTGTGTGTGTGTGTGTGTGTGTGTGTGTGTGTGTGTGTGTGTGTGTGTGTGTGTGTGACTACCTGTTTACCCATCCATTCATTTATCCATCCATCCATCCATCCATCTGTCTGTCGATCTACCTGGCTATTACCTATCTATCTGTCTGTCTATCCATCCATCCATCCATCCATCCATCCCTCTCTCTCTCTCTCTCTCTCTCTCTCTCTCTCTCTCTCTCTCTCTCTCTCTCTCTCTCTCTCTCTCTCTCTCTCCATGCAATGTATTTTGTGTACATATGTATAATGTGTTCTCACTTTAGTTATCTGATAAAATGTAGAATTTTTATTTTTCTCTTTTTCATTTCATTTTTAGTCAGTCCTTCTTTAGGGCGAGAGCTGAATGTAAAAAACCAGACCACTGCCTACTCTATTACCCTCGTTAAAATTTGTGACCCTCCACCACAGAATGAGTCGCATGTCACCTTTGCATGATTTTCATATTTTTACATTTTCCGAAAGACTTTTTTATGCTCTATCCAGTGGTAAAAACAGTTTTAGAAACGAGCGAAAACTGTTTGAGTTATAAGCCTGTTACTAAGGTGACCCCCACACTGTTACAAGACACTCCCCGAACTTATATTAAGCCTAGCGCAGAACCGCGCGAGGTGACATGCGACTCATTTCGTGGTGGAGGGTCACAAATAAAGAATTGTCATTGTCATTGTCTCTCTCTCTATCTATCTATCCATTCATCTATGTATCTATCTATCTAGTATATATCTATCTATGTTCCAGGATATGATGGTATATGAAGTGCAAAAGAAGAACCACTGATTAACCGAGATTCAGAGACTCACGCCGTTTGCCTCGACTGCTGGAAATAAATTTTTACCGTTGAAACCAACGAAAATTGGACACCACTGCTGAAGTTTGTGTTGATTGTGAAATTCAGTAATAGTCTGCTGTTTCTGCTGATATCAGTTTAAAAACCATACGTCAGGTTTGTTTGTTTCTTGGAAGATTTATGTCTTTTCTTAATTATTTATTATTATTTCATCATTCCATTAGTTCTTTCATTCATTTATTTATGCATTCATTCATTCAATCATTCATTCATTTATTCAATCATTCATTCATGTATGCATTCATACATTCAATCATTCATTAATTTATGCATTCATTCATTCAATGATTCATTCATTTATGCATTCATTCATTCAATCATTCATTCATTTATGCATTCATTCATTCAATCATTCATTCATGTATGCATTCATTCATTCATTCATTTATGCATTCATTCATTCAATCATTCATTTATGCATTCATTCATTCAATCATTCATTCATTTATGCATTCATTCATTCAATCATTCATTCATTCAATCATTCATTCATTTATTCAATCATTCATTCATTTATGCATTCATTTATTCACTCTTTTATGCATCCATTCATTCATCCATTCACATATGCTTTTCTTTATGAACCCTTTTTTTATTTTAAAGATTTGTTAATGTATAATGCTTCGAAAAGAAATCGTTGTGAGCACACATGTTCAGGTTACTGATCTGTTTATTTCCTTGGTTTTACAAGTTTGTGAATAATACGAGAAGATAAATATAACCCTACTCTGTCTTTATTTCGTTATGTGTTCAGTGTGCGTGTGTGAGAACGTATAGGTAAGTAGGTGTGTGTGTGTGTGTGTGTGTGTGTGTGTGTGTGTGTGTGTGTGTGTGTGTGTGTGTGTGTGTGTGTGTGTGTGTGTGTGCACGTGTTTCAGACACACCCCTCGCTATTGACTGGCCTGTAATGTCCCGTGGGAAAGTTTGACTCACGAAAAGCAAGAGCATTAACTCTTTCACAACACATACAAGCCCGACAGAGTTATTTCCGAACATCGTCTATTAGGACCATAAGCTCTGGGGTAATGCACATTGAAAGATGATAAAATCGTATTGTTTTCAAAAGTTATATTTTTCCGCATATGGAACTAATTTTGTATATACCACCCGAACTTAAAGTTAAACATGTGTTGGCTTGCTTGGAGCACATGTTATTTTCAGTGAGAAGAAACCCTAACATTCCAGCGTTTCTGCGTAAACAATCATGTTCACCATCACCTATCTGGCCTGGTTTTTACAAGCAGGGCCGGACCAAGTTCGTTTGAGGGGGGGGGGGGGGTTCCAACTGAAGGCAGGGGTCCAAAGTCCACTTTTTTTTTCTCTGACTGGTACATTGGATGGCCAGGGGGGGGGGGGGGGGTTCCGGAACCCCAGGAACCCCCCCCCCCCCCCCCAGATCCGGCCCTCAAGGGATAACAGCATCCTTCAATTTCACCATAACGTCACGCTCATAAGAAAAATACCTAACTCAGTGTTAGGCATTTGGGAAGTGAGACTACAGGGGAAGCTACTGGAAGGGTATCTGTCATGTGTTAGAGAGTACAAACTCTCAGACCATCAGAAACCTCTAATTGGTCTGTATTTTTCATGCTGTTTTTCTGTCTAAATATGGTTTTCTTGAACTAATTATTTAAACAAAAGCATTCAGAAATATACGGTATGTTTTTTTGTTTTTTTTATCGTATCTGTAAAACAAAAGTGTTGCCATACATTATGGTCTTTCTCGTCACGCACAATGGTGGGAAATAAGATGCTATCCTCAGGTAGACTAGAAGCAAGTGGACCCCAGAAGTGACTTCAGACTCACTTATATGCAAGTCACGCTGTCCATAAGCAGTCTGCTGGTTAACGTTCTTAATGTTGTTACTGTTTATAACGTGTATGCAAGAAATTAATAAAAACACGCTCAAACCAAGTCCCGCTGACCCTGACCTTAAGGGGCGGAACCAAAGGACTCTGTTTGCTGACACAGGTATGAAGGTCTAGATGGTCAGTCAGTTTGATAAGAGTGTAATCATCACATTATCAGTCACTGACCACTCATTATTTCACGTGGCGTATTCAGATTCATCGAGAGCACTTTTGACTTTTTGGTCAAAACCACATTGACATACACGCACGCATTAACACACAAACGCGTACACCCACGCAAGTACGCACGCGCACACACACACGGAAGCACACACGGACGCATATACACACACATAATCATGAACACACACACACACACACTCACACACACGCGCGCAAGCACGCACGAACATGCACGCGGCACTAACTCACACACACACACACACACACACACACACACACACACACACACACACACACACACACAACCAAAACAAAATGTGAAACAGATTCTGAATATAATTTCTGAATGTAATTTATTCTGTAATAAAACACACTAGTTATGGCCTGTTAAGACAGTTTGTGACGCATACAGAGTGCTTGAGGGCTGTTTAGCACACGTTAACAACACATCCACAGGAATAGTCTATTTTAGGGAACGTCGGGTTGACACGGTAGTGATTGTTGAGGCGGCACTGTCACGCCCTCACGATTGCTTACATGCACGAGACGGAACACATTTTTAAAGTTCTAATAGTCGATGGGAAAGGTATCGGATGCCTTGAAGTTGTTGAGCCAGTACTCATTAAACTGCTTGTTCATTTGCTCGGTGAAGCTGGATTTCCACCCTCCTGTCTTGCCTGAAAAGTGAAACAAAACAAAGTTAGTCATGCAAGGCAACCAACAGAACATTTAAACAAAATAACAGAAACAAACATGCACACATACTGATCAAAGTGACAACGTAAATTCCGAACAAAAATGCTAGTTTAACCACATTCATATGCTTAAATTTATTCTCACCTGATGAAATAAGGGTATAAGAACATGTACCCCCCAAAAAAAACGTGATAAGGAAAATTCAGAAGAGAAATTAAAGTATTAACATTCATAGGCTTAGACTATCATCATCTATGCAAGAACAAATAACATTGTAAATGAGCCCCAACGCGTGCATAGGTAAGGGTGGGGGTCGTGGTGGGTGAAGAGTTGCGGAGAGTGGTGAAGAGTGGGATTGGGGGGTGGTTGTAAAACAATTGTTTAAGCTACAACAGAGGTAACTGGATGGCATGAATATAAACTCTGCACAAAAAGTATTGCTCCCATTTCTGTACCCCAAATGAAACATTCATTCTCGTGTAATTTCATTCAAACTTTCTGTGCCATCAACTTGGCGATCTGGCACACTTTTTGGGCCAAACACATAGTTTTCAGGGGGTCTCCTGACTGCCGCCAAAGCAAAGGTACCTACAAAATCGACCTGACAAAACCGTATGGTACCAATTAAAAAATCTACAAACGATCTGAATAGGCACAATTTGGCAACGTTTACATACGAGGAAAAAGCCGAATCAATTATCTGAAGATGGCCTTCAATGGAATAGACAGAAATTTGAATAAAATATGACACGGGAATGACTGTCTTAGTTGGGGTACGAAAATGGAGGCAATAACTTTTTTTGCTGATTTTACTGCTTGGCCTTCAAGTTGTTTGCTTCTTTGGGTTTGAACATACACGATTGCTGGCTAGGTGATTGGGGGGGGGGGGGGGGGGGGACAAAAAAGAACAAACTAGCCTGCATGACACCCAAGAATCGACCCAAACCCTCAACACACTAACCAAACTTTCAACGAACTACTCAAACGTCAACTGGTGGATCAACGAAGCGACGTCCAACTTACTAAAAAAATCTGTGAATCAACAACCATCCAGCCAACACAAAGCGACCCAAATAACTGATTTTAGTTCACTCTTTGACTGTAAGTGTATGTTCCTTATATGGTCAAACGCCTCGTTCTTCAAATGTCCATATATGGTAAAAGGTTGTATAAAGCTTTGGAAAAACCGGGGTAACCATGCTGTCACTTTCTGAGCATGCGCTTTGGGGAGCTAAACCACTGGGTGGCCGAGTGGTAACGCACTTGCGCTCGGAAGCGAGAGGTTGCGAGTTCGACCCTGGGTCAATTTTCTCCCCCCTTTCCTAACCTAGGTGGTGGGTTCAAGTGCTAGTCTTTCGGATGAGACGAAAAACCGAGGTCCCTTCGTGTACACTACATTGGGGTGTGCACGTTAAAGATCCCACGATTGGCAAAATTGTATAGGCATAGATAAAAATGTCCACCAAAATACCCGTGCGACTTGGAATAATAGGCCGTGAAAAGTAGGATATGCGCCAAAATGGCTGCGATCTGCTGGCCGATGTGAATGCGTGATGTATTGTGTAACAAAATTCCATCTCACACGGCATAAATAAATCCCTGCGCCTTGAATATGTGCGCGATATAAATTGCATAAAATAAAAATTAAAAATAAAATATAAAAATAAATCCCTGCGCTTAGAACTGTACCCACGGAATACGCGCGATATAAGCCTCATATTGATTGATTGATTGATTGTGTAAAAAGCTTTATACCATCTTTTACCTTATATGGACATTAAAAAAAGACGCGTTTGACCATATAAGGAACATAAATTGCAGTCAAAGAGTGTACTAATTATCTTTAATGTA
>NW_027128968.1:0-2500 GCF_037325665.1 Littorina saxatilis
CTAATTTCTTGGTTAAAACTTGTCTAAATTTCCGAAATCACAGTCTCCAATCTGTGAACCGTTCGATGTACAGAAAAACATATGATGCAACAACACATAGGAACATACACACAGAAATAAGTCCCAAAAAAACCAAAAGACCTGAACAACAACAACAACAACAACAACAACAACAATACTGTCTACTATTTACACTACTACTACTACTACTACTACTACAACAATTTCTACTATTACTACTACTGCAACAGCAACAACAATGTCTACTACTACTACTGCTACTGCTACTACTACAATAACAACAACAACAACACCAACAACAGCAAATCCTACTACTACTACTACTATTACTACTACTACTACTACTACTCTTATTATTACTACAACAACAACAATAACAACAAGAATAATGTATACTATTTAAACCACTACTACTACTACCACTACTACTACTAAAACAAATACTACTACAACAACAACAACAACAACAACAACAACAACGACCATTACAAAAACTCAAAAATATGCGATGTCATCCGTGTCTGATCTCAATAGGCGCAAGCAACTCGTGGTGTCTTCAATCAGAAGTGGTAGGCTGGTTACCTCCCTTACTTAATTACTGTGAAAGGAGTCCTGTATGTATTTCTGCCTGTGTTTACGAATGCAACAGCTACTATTACACCAGTACTACCCCTCTTATCCCCCCACCCGTGTGTGTGTGTGTGTGTGACAGGTGTCTATTCATATCTGTCCATAAAGCACGCTCGATTTACTGTGTACTCGGTTTTTATACTCGGCATGAATGTTGTTTTGACAGGGTTCAGGTATTTTGCAAGAAGAGGGTATATGTGTATGTGTGTGGTGTATGTGTGTGTGTGTGTGTGTATGTGTGTGTGTGTGTGTGTGTGTGTGCGTGTGCGTGCGTGCGTTCGTCCATGCGTGCGTGCGTCCGTGTATGTGTGTGTGTGTGTGTGTGTGTGTGCGTGCGTGCGTGCGTGCGTGCGTCAGTGCGTGCGCGTGTGCGAGCCTGCGTACGTGTGTGTGTGTGTGTGTGTGTGTGTGTGTGTGTGTGTGTGTGTGTGTGTGTGCGTGACAGGTGTCTATTCATATTTCTGGTATAAAGCACGCTCGAGTTCCTGTGTACTCGGTTTTTGGCTCACGTAAGTGTAGCCTATGCGATGGTAAACTTTGTCTGTCTGTGCGTGCGTATGTATGTATGTATGTGTGTATGTCTGTGGTAGAAACTTTAACATTTTTGGCTAAACACCGAAATACTCATTTCACGTGGTTAATTTTCAAGCACCATCTTCAAATTATTGAAGCAATGATCAACATTGTGTCGGCATGTGTGTAGTTAAAGCGTGTATCCAAAGAAAACGGGTGGTGGGGGGTTTTGAAGGGGTACAAGCAGTTGACTGATTTGTGTCGTGTTTGGCATGTAGACGGCAGGTCAGGTGTCAAGATCAGGTCAGGGGTCGCGCGAAGGATTGTGGTCCAGTTCTCACCTCGCCGATTCGCCGGGGAAGACGATTTCATGTTGTTCGGTTTCTAAGCTCCAGAAAAGTAAATAAAGAAGATACCAAAGGGAGATTTCCTACAATTTGATCTGCACAGCGTGTTTCCAATGTCCACGCGAGGAAGAGCTGTCGAAAGCGCGGCAGTCAGTGTCGATCTTGCAGCCGTATCCCGGTAAGTTCAGAGACAGATCTAGTGTCTCCCACTCTGATAGTGATAACGTGTCACCTACTGTTAATCCGTTTTGTTTTAATTTCTTTTTATTTCAGCAGACACGGATGTCAAACACAGTGCTAGGCAGTCACCTCTAGTGAAATGAGTTGATCTAAAGTGCCTGTAATGTTTGGATGTCTTTGCTCGTGGTTCGATTTATGTGAATTTCAAGACTTGCAGTAGAGTCTCAAGTTAAGTTTACTCTGCCCGAAAAAAACTGTCCACCATTTACTTGAACATGCAGATATAAGGAAACGGAATGAATCTGTTCTCAAAGTCAAAATGATCACGATTTTTTCCTCAGATTCAAAACATGCACTGTCATGGTTTTGTCTGTACAATTTAGTAAGTCTTAAGTACTTTGCAACAACTTCCTTGAACGTGAAAGACAGTTTTTGAATGCTAGATCTGTATCGCGTTTCATTCCAGACTCGATCCTCTCTTTGATTGTAGATCTACTGTTTGCTGTTTACGCACTATCATATGATTCGCTATGTAACGTTTGGTAAGCTTACCTTGCCACAGCTTTCTTGTCTTTGTTGGCATTTCTGGCTGTGTTGACCGTCAGAATTATTTTAAGAACCAGGCTGCTGCAGTCGACATGTTTCGCATATTGTAGGGTTACCATGCTGCATAGGTAAAGTGGCTTGTATAACCTGACTATTCTGTTTCAAAACACTGTTTATATTTGTGTAGGTTGTAGTCATCATAACTAATCGCATTTTGCCATTTGTTTCAGAAAGGAGGTTAACCTACAACAAGATCGACGCTA
>NW_027128968.1:7500-20098 GCF_037325665.1 Littorina saxatilis
TGTATATTTCGTACATTAGAGCGTTCGGAACTTTTCAATCGCTGAAGTAGTTCCCACAAAGTCTAGCTCATCAACTTGTGAGCTATCGAGGATTCAGGCCCGTTGTTGGGTAAGTAATTTTGGTTGTTGGGTAAGTTACCGAAAAAAACTAGCTCTACACGTTTACAGAGAGAAAGAAGCAGAGGGGGAGAATAAATAGAATTCACCGGTTACTGTCTAACCTTTTGGAACTACGTCCAAGAGGAAATACCCCTCTGCGTCAAATAAAACAGATGCCATCACCTGTTTCAGAGGAAATGACCCTGACCTTCTTTATGTGGGTATAAGCTTGATGCCCCTACAGCATGAACGGTTGATTTGTTTCAGACTGAAAGTGATGTACCCTGGTCTCATCATCAGAAACAAATCGGGACATAAAATCATCTCGATCTGTATCAAATAAGCTTAAAATGTCGCGTGCCATGTTCGATCTGAAGTGCTTCTGTTCTTGTGTAAAAGTTTGAGGACCTACCTTGCTTGAACTCTCTTCATGAAAAGTGTTCTGCACAGATTACCCCAAACTCTTTCATCACCAGCGCGCAGACAGCATCAACGGTTCTTGAGTTGTGGCCGTTGGTGGTCTTCCACGCCGTTTTTCATCTTAAACGGTTTTCTTTCCAAGCCTGAATTAAGCTGACTACCTTATTACTGTGGTGTATGGAGGGGGGGTTCCTGCCTAACGTTTACGTCAGGTAATTATGAATTTCCAGTTGGCTAAGTATTTTTCTTTGCAAATACTGGATCACTGAGTTTTGTTAGTTTTCTAGAATGTGGGGTTAACAGTGGGTTATAGTACTTTCAGAAACCAAGGCACACAAACTAACCAGTGAAAGTACGTATTATTTTGCATGAAGTCTTTCATGCCAAGTTTTAAATGTCTAAGTCGATTCCTTCCTGGTCGGGCCAGGTACTTCTCAGTTGGCCCTCGTAAGTATGACCCGTATGTGTGTGTGTGCGTGTGTGTGTGTGTGTGTGTGTGTGTGTGTGTGTGTGTGTGTGTGTGAGTGTGTGTGTGTGTGTGTGTCTGTATGTGTGTGTGTGTGTGCGGTGTGTGTGTGTGTGTGTGCGTGGGTGTGTGTGTGTGTATCTGTCTGTCTGTGCAGAGCATATCTCCAAAACCTACCGGACGGATTTTGCTGAACATTGGTTTACACATTTTTGAGAGCATTTGCTTGTGTTGATTTTTTCCGATTTTTGATAGCGCAGTTTGATGACGTCAAATTTTCCCGTTTGCAAAAGTTGAGCCCACACTGTCAGGGCTTTATTTTCTCATCAATTGCCTTAACAGTTTTGTCACGAAACTTTCGACCAAGTCCGAACTATGAGATTGCATATCAGCTTGGTACCTTAACAAATTGTCTATGAAATGTTTCTTCATGATTTGCCATTTGTTTCACTTTTTGAAAATTCTGATTTTAATCACAAAAAAGATATTGTCATTATCCTTATTTTCTCCTACATCCAAACATATATGAAATTAATGTGATAGATTGACAATGGACCTACAATTAAAGAACACAGTTAAGTAGCCACTTTCTGAACTGTGTTTGGTCCTTTCTTCAAAAACAGATCTATACAAACTCTAATACACAGCTCTCTCTCTCTCTCTCACACTATCTCTCTTTCTCTGCAGACCTGTTTACCCCCATAAGTGTTTTGGAGTAATGCTCAGCCCCAAAAATAGTAATCCTGGCACAAAAATAGTAATCATCCAGCATTCGTCGCCAATTACAACGCACATGACAACTGTGTCTGCGAAACGCAATCGTGCACATATATCCATCATTCACAAACAAAACACATCAGTCAGTTTTTGTAGTTATCATAATTTCAAAGAAGATCACATCAAAAGCACATGCATCACTGATTCTTTTGCTCGTAGTAGGCCTTTTTCAGTGTGTCAAGCGCTTCTCTACTGTACTTGCGCTTGCCGAATGAGTGAGGGCGAGACTTCACCACTAGAATAAGGCTCTCCAGCGTCTCATCAGACAGACATGATCTCTGGTCAGTGCTGTGCTTTTCCACCCCATTTTGCCATTGGAAAAAAACAATGCCAAACATGTGAAGTGATTAAAAAAAAAAAAAAATTTTTTTTTTTTTTTTTTTTTTACATTTTTTTTATTTATGAAAATCGTAGTCTTGACACGGATAGCGTATTTTTTGCAGAAAATCGTAATAAATTACGCCAAAATCGTAAGGGTAAACAGGTCTGTCTCTGTCTCTCCTTCGTGCGCGCGTGCTCTAGTTTGTAGTCGGTTTGTGTGTGTGTGTGTGTGTGTGTGTGTGTGTGTGTGTGTGTGTGTGTGTGTTTTGCACAACCAGCAGGACAAAAACACGGGTACATACATTCTATCCTTTCAAATTTGTCTTGCTAATAGGTTTGAGAAAATGTGTAATTCATGGCCTTATTGAAACCCTCTGTAGATTCAGATCTTTTTTTATTTTTCTTCGAGTAAAAGTGCTGTCCTAGTCCTATGATGCGCACGCTCGTGTGCGTTTGCAGATTGATTGTGTGTGTGTGTGTGTTTGGAAGGCGAAAGAAAAGCGGACGTACTTCAGCGTGCATTCGCCTGACTGAATGGTTAATCACGCTTCAGCGTTCTTGTGTTCAGTATTTTGTTAGTTCATGATAGTAGAAGTTTTCAGTAAATACTGGTGTCACATAACCGATGTGAAACAGTTCATTGGCTAATGGCAATGCGCCTAAAACTGTAAGCGCGCTAACAAACCCAGAGAGCCTATTCATGCACCTGTGCTCCTTCTTTTCATTTGAGAAGATTCTTCTCATCCTCCCTGTAAGTGACATGTAGCTCATCGTCTCCATATTACCGAACAATGATGCTTGACCCTAAAACTCCCCCCTGCTAAAAGGAAGTGTGTGTTTTTTTTCTGACAGATTTCGAACTAGACTATGCACCATGTGGGTGTGTGTGTGTGTGTGTGTGTGTGTGTGTGTGTGTGTGTGTGAATGAGATGCAGGGGCGGATTTAGGGGTGGCGAAGGGGGCTCGGGCTCCCCCTTCAGGGAAAAAAAAGAGAGAGAGAGAGAGAGAGAGAGAGCGAGAGAGAGAGAGAGAGCGAGAGAGAGAGAGAGAGAGAGAGAGAGAGAGAGAGAGAGAGAGAGAGAGAGAGAGAGAGAGAGAGAGAGAGAAGAAGAAAAATAATGAAAAGAAGGTCCCCAAAGACTGACCATGACTGATTAAATGACAGTTTCTGAGCTCAGGTGACCCTAGATTGCGGCATTTTGCTTCCTTGAAAAAAAAGTCCGGACCCCCATAGCATTTTCTGGCGCTCCGCGCCTTCAAGTTTGTCCAAAGAGTTTGAGTGTGCCCCCCCCCCCCCCCCCCCCCTTCCTTAAGATCCTGGATCCGCCCTTCAGATGTACACAGTTATAGTGTGTGTATATTTCCCGAAAATGATAAGGCCCTCTCAGCAGAGCTTAAGCTTAACCCGAAATGTATGCGCAATAGAAATACATTATTATTATTTAAGTTATTGAGACATCCCAGTGCACTAAGGGATTTATAGAGCAAATCGAGAAAATTCATTATTGAACGAAGCGCATAGCGCTGAGTTCAATAATTATTTTCGAGATTTGCTCTATAAATCCCTTAGTGCACTGGGATTGTTTCAATAACGATATTGTCGGTACCGCCAGAGAAAAAAGAAGATACAACACGCACATTTTGCTACGCGCATTTGAATAGGCATAACTGTGTGGTCAGGTCGTAGAAGATCTACTTTTGTGTGGGCTGTCTCGTGTGTCGTGCTTTCATCACACGCAAACTCTTGTTTTAATTTCTGTTGGTAAATTCCAGTGTAGCGTTAAGCTAAACAGTGATGATCTTTCTCTCATTTGAACTCGGAGAAAGGACTGTTCTTTCAGTTATTTGCGGTTCGAAACCTTCATCGAGCTCCGACAGATTGACTGTGCAGAGTTGTGCCCCTTGCCAAGGTCGACGGAAAGCCCATTTTCAAAATAAACGTGGCATGTTTTTCGTGTGGTATCTTCCCTCATCGGGGAGTCTGGTACTAAATATGAACGGTAAGAACGCTCTGAACCCTACACGTATTATATCCCCATCGTTTTATCGTTCACATTTGCCTAACATGTTAATTTGCTGAGCGGGATTTATGTCGTCTGCTAGGCTATTGCACTGAGTCTCATTTCAAAAACAAAAATTGCTCGTCCCGTTGCACTGAGTCTGCACACATAAAGCAGGCTGGTAATAAGTCTTATATGTGGTAAGAACGTTCTAAACCCTACACGTTTTCGATTCCGATTGTTCTTGCCTTAAAATAAACGGAAAACATTCATTTACTGAACAGATGCAGTCGTATTTCTGTGTAGTCTGCTACGTGCTGATCTAGCTGCTATATACGTTATCGGAATAACACTTGTGTTTTCTGTTAGCTGCTGGGAATTGTATACTAACTCATCATTTGGTAATGTGGATAATAAGGTACATGCCACCAACATGGCATAATTATGAGAGGAATCTTCGCAAGTCGAAACTGAAAAATTAGACACAGCGGGTTCTATTTTTAGATCAGTGCAACTGTGGGCGGCACAGGCGCATGCAATCTGTCAGAAAAAACCCACTTATGCTTTAATTGAAAAGCAGGACATTTATGGTCATAATCATTGGTATTGTGGAGAATATAAGCTACATGTCATTAATTAATTCTGAGGATGAGAGTACAGTCTCGCTTTGGCAAAGGGTGTAAGAATACGCTCTGTGGAAAAGTTAGCGCACTCCAGGAGTGCGCTAACAGATTTAAGCGCATCGCCATTAGCCAATCAACTAGTTCACATCAGTCATGTGACACCAGTACTTACTGACAATTATTATTATTATTATTATTATTATTATTATTATTATTATTATTATTATTATTTAAGTTATTGAGACATCCCAGTGCACTAAGGGATTTATAGAGCAAATCGAGAAAATTCATTATTGAACGAAGCGCATAGCGCTGAGTTCAATAATTATTTTCGAGATTTGCTCTATAAATCCCTTAGTGCACTGGGATTGTTTCAATAACGATATTGTCAGTACCGCCAGAGAAAAAAAGAAGATTCAAAACGCACATTTTGCAACGCGCATTTGGATAGGCGTAACTGTGTGGTGAGGTTTGTGTCACTGGATCTACTTTTGTGTGGGCTGTCTCAAGTGTGTCGTGCTTTCGTCACACGCAAACTCTTGTTTTAATTTCTGTTGGTAAATTCCAGTGTATCGTTAAGCTAAAAAGTGATGATCTTTCATAGAGACCTCATTTAAACTCGGAGAAAGGACTGTGCTCTTAATTTGCGATTCGAAACCTTCATCGAGCTTCGACAGATTGACTGTGCAGAGTTTTGCCCCTTGCCAAGGTCGACGGAAAGCGGCACATTTTCAAAATAAATGTGGCATGTTTCTCGTGTGGTATCTTCACTCATCGGGGAGTCTGGTACTAAATATGAACGGTAAGAATGCTCTGAACCCTACACGTATTATATCCCCATCGTTTTTTCGTTCACATTTGCCCAACATGTTAATTTGCTGAGCGGGGTTTATGTCGTCTGCTAGGGCAATCAAACCACTGCAGTCTGCACTGAGTCTGCACGCACGAGGCAGGCTGGTAATAAGTCTTATATATGGTAAGAACGTTCTGAACCCTACACGTTTTCGATTACGATTGTTCTTGCCTTGAAATAATAATTCCGAAACCATTCATTTACTGAACTGATGCAGTCGTATTTCAGTGTAGTCAGTGCTACGTATGACAGAGTCGATCGAGTCAGTCTTCCAAACTGGTCTAGCTGGTACGTTATCGGAATAACACTTGTGTTTTCTGCTAGCGGGTGGGAATTTTATACTAACTCATCATTTGGTAATGTGGATGATAAGCTACATGCCACTAACACGGCATATGAGAAGAATCTATGCAAGTCGGCGAAAATTAGATGAAACACAGCGGCTTCTATTTTTAGATCAGTGCCACTGTGGCACAGGCACATGCAATCTGTCAGAAAAAAAACCACTTCTGCTTTAATTGAGAAGCAGGGAATTTATGGTCATTTGGTATTGTGGAGAATATAAGCTACATGTCAGTAATTAATTCTGAGGATGAGAGCACAGTCTTGCTTAGGCAAAGGGCGTAAGAATACGCTCTGTGGAAAAGTTAGCGCACTCCAAGAGTGCGCTAACAGTTTTAGCGCATCGCCATTAGCCAATCAACTGGTTCACATCAGTCATGTGACACCAGTACTTACTGACAATTATTATTATTATTATTATTATTATTATTATTATTATTATTATTATTATACTAAATGCAGGATAACGATTTTACGGAAGTAAAACACAAAACAAAACTCAAACAAAACATATTCTTCTGCACTCGCGTTCACGCAAACACCCCCTCCCTCAACACACACACACAGACAGAAATGCACCATCAATACGCAATCAATGGGTTATTTCATTCCTTTCTTTGAATTCCAATTTTAGCAATTGCCGTTTTTGTGCGCAGCCTACATTTGAAATAGAACGAATGCCTAACATATACATGTACATTATTGCAATTAAACATAAAGCAACCGGATTTATGTATACATACTTACACAATAAGGTTCCCTCAACTGCACTGAAAGTGACTGAGAAAACAAGAAGACAAAGCCCTTGGAGCAGACACATCTTCGTCAGAACCAAGAACTGAAATGTACAGCGTATGCTTCCCATGTCCCGAAAAGAATGTATACCGATCAACAAAAGAAACGCAAAAAAATCGTCATTGTTTGATTGACAAAATCTCCAACAATTATAGTTAGAATGATTAAACCCCAAACGTTTGATGAAGGCATGTTTGACCTTGCTTTTGTGTGATTATTTTGATGCTGTGACTGTTTTAACACACGGGACAAGCAGGTTTAACGTTAAACACATAATGCGCGCTCGCAGCACGTGCAAGTGGAGCAGGAGAAATCTGATGTGTGAGATGTGTTCACTAATGCATTAGCAACCAAAAGAGACCATGGCACGCTTGCTGCCAGTCTCACTTTTGAAACAGCCAGGATGCCAAGATTGACACCACCAAAATGCCAGGTCGATTTAAAGCTGGGGATGATCCAGAAGCGCTGGCATGTGCTTTAAACGTGCATATGTCAACAGTCTATCACCTTCAGCAATGTTCTGTTGACATTGGAAGCACTGCAGTTATGCAACGCGGTGGATTTTTCGCATTACCCCAATAAGACAAGATCGCAATTTCCTGCCACAACGTCTTCGAGATCGATTCAATACAGCCACTGACACTACCAGGAACATCATTGGAAGCCACCAGTGTCCGATCAGTGGCCAGAGAGCGCGATGAAGACTGACTGAGCGAGACCTCCAAAACTTCGTTAACGTTAAACCTGCTTGTCCCGTGTGTTGAAACAGTCGCAGCATCAAAATAATCACACAACAGCTAGGTCAAACATGCCTTCATCAAACTTTTGTGGTTTGATAATTCTAACTCTATAATTGTTGAAGATTTTGTCAATCAAACATTGCAGAATTTGTTCGCGTTTCTTTTGTTGCTCGGTATAGATTCTTCTTCCACAAACTGGCATTTCCACTGATTACTTTCCGTATGGACTGTGCGCGCCTATGTGAAGTAATATTTTAGCAGAATGAGTCTGATGTGAACAAGCACACAATCCTATCTTATTTACATCATTTTCAGTTGGCAAAGAACTGTTATTACGTATTCTCTTCTCTATTACAACAGAGATAAAGTACCACACATGAAACACATTTTACACAGTTGCAATAATCATTATCATTTGAATTGATTGAAAACTGCGGTTGTCACAGTGTCAAGTTTATTGTCTTTTTAAGTTGGACATGAAGCTATCAAATGGCTGCACACACACACAAAAACCACGAAAAAAACACCCCCATAATCAAGCAGACAAATAAACAAGCAAAGAGAGAATAAAACGCAACACAACGTTATTCTAGTAGTTGACTACAAGGGCAGCCTGGCAGGGCGAAGTAACAGCTAGGTCACTGCAGAGCACATATCTCGCTTGTAGTAGCCAACGGCTATTGTCGTCATCACTTCAAAACACTTAGGCAAACTGGGATAATGTTACAAGAAAATCTGTTGTTACAAATATCCCTTCTTTATATATATTTTCAATATGATATATGATTTGAAATAACATCAACACGTTGATCCACATGAAGACCGCAACACGGTGGCCTAGTGGTAAGGCGTCTGCCCAGTGAGCGGGAGGTCGTGGGTTCGAACTAAGACTTTAAAATTGGCAATCTAGTGGCTGCTCCGCCTGGCGTCTGGCATTATGGGGTTAGTGCTAGGACTGGTTGGTCCGGTGTCAGAATAATGTGACTGGGTGAGACATGAAGCCTGTGCTGCGACTTCTGTCTTGTGTGTGGCGCACGTTAAATGTCAAAGCAGCACCGCCCTGATATAACCCTTCGTGGTGGACTGGGCGTCAAACAAACAAACAAACAAATCCACATCAAGTAGTAATTGGTACAGTAATACATATGTGGACTTGTCCCTGTCATGAGCACAAACATGCACACGTTGTAGGGATATATTGCATCGAAAAGGCGATCAACCTTTGACCTTGCACCTAACGTGTGTTAATGGAATTGAAAAGCATCGATTTGGAAATAGAACACACACACAATTCACAGAAGACGAAACCGCGAAACATATCTGAATTGTGCAATTCAAAAATCAACGTGTCTTTCTTTACAATTAGGGTGCATTTGGAGCCGTTAACGAATACAAACGAAGAATCAACTGATGCAAACGAACACTTAGTCACAATTTCCAGGAAGGTTCCTTGGATTTAACAAGACAGCATGGGAAACTTAAAAAAAACAAAAAACATCACAGACCGTGATGGTTTACTGCGTATGGCGGATTATTACTACCAACCGATTGATTGAAGCAGTTATACGCCTTCTTCAACCTCCTGTCTTAGAAACGGAAGGGCCAACATGTTGTGTTCGTGCTCCAGAGCAGCAGCTTAGTAGAAACCTCACTCATCAGGTCACAAGCTCACATCCGCACAGGCCTCGAACAATTACAAACACGCGGGGTCCACGGAAGACCAAGACAACTAAGAGTATGGTAAAAAAAAAAGCATTGCGTATGTCAGATACAGGTGAAGGCCCCAATCACCTAGAATTAAGACACAAAAGAGGAATTACAAATCTTCAGAAAAATTTTAGGTAGAGTTCGCTCGCAAGTTATCTCTCCTTGAGAAAGAAGACTATCAATTTATTTTCAGTGACACCGAATTTTTATGTCCGTCTTTTTTTCGTCTCACACACACACGCACGCACACACACACACACACAAACACTCACACACACACAAACACAAACACTCACACACACACACACACACAAACACACACACACACACACACACACACACCATCGTCAGGCATAGTCTGAAATATGACCAAATTTAAAATGTGGAATATGATGTCATCTAGCTATCTTATTCATAATCTTCTGCATTTTTAGAGTTTTACTGAACCAATATTGATTTTACTCAGCACAATAAACAAACCGATCAATTTAAACTTACATTAGTCATGTTTCAAATTTGGGGATGCGGTTTCTCGTAACTGTGTGCGTAATGTGTCTTTGTGGAAGGGGTGTCTTGATCTGTCTCTGTAGACATCGAAATGGCTACTGTCAGGGCAGCTCCTATTGCAGTTGCGCCAGGTTTGGTGACCTGAAACGTGACCTGAAACACACATACCATTTTTGTTATGAAGGGACATACATCGTATGAAGCGCTTTCAAAACATGAAGTCATTTAGTTTGCCTAAACATCACCATTAAGGCCAGCTTCCAAGGTGAACAATGACAAAAAACGTGTTCAAATCTTTCTGCCATTGGCTGATAGCATTTCAGAAACATTGCTGATCTTTCCCATTTTTGGCTCATAATTATATTCTTCAAGTGTGTTTGAGCGCTCAGACATAATTCAGTTAAGTGTAATAAAAAAGTGTTGATATCTAAAAAAAATAAAATAATTACATTTTAAACATCACTATGAGAGTCACATAAAAGTCATAATTTCAGGATATCAACAAAACAAAATCTCCAAAACACACTTGTGAATATATCACACTGTTTAGTGCTCATTTTGTGATACATGTGTAACATTTCATGTCTGTATCTGTCTTGCATGAAGAGTTATTTGTGTAATGATTATCATACATGTTCGTCATGTTTTTTTAAATTTGCTCTAATGTTCCAATAAAATACCTTTCTTTCTTTCTTTATTTGGTGTTTAACGTCGTTTTCAACCACGAAGGTTATATCGCGACGAGGGAAAGGGGGGAGATGGGATAGGGGAAAGGGGGGGGGGAGATGGGATAGAGCCACTTGTTAAGTGTTTCTTGTTCACAAAAGCACTAATAAAAAAATTGCTCCAGGGGCTTGCAACGTAGTACAATATATGACCTTACTGGGAGAATGCAAGTTTCCAGTACAAAGGACTGAACATTTCTTACATACTGCTTGACTAAAATCTTTACAAACATTGACTATATTCTATACAAGAACCACTTAACAAGGGTAAAAGGAGAAACAATCCGTTAGTCGCCTCATACGACATGCGGGGTGCAGAGAAATAAGGATGTGGAAAAGAAGACTTTTGGTAAGTGAAATAAAGGTGATGGATCCAGTCAGGTAGAAATAAGACAACAAGAAAAGAATTGGAAAACTGCAGGGAATAGTAGGGAGAGTTTTCTTGGAAGGAAATATAGGTGAAAGGACTGGTAAGGCAGAAATAAGACAAAAGAAGAGAAGAAACAGAACCGTTAGTCGCCTCTTACGACATGCTGGGTAGCATCGGGTAAATTCTTTCTAGTCCCAACCAATAATTATGGGACTCCCCCTAACCCGCGGGGGGTCCAATAAAATAGCAAAATGTGCCTTTGTTATCAATTATGCAGCACACACAATTTATTTGATGTCATCAAATAGGTTTTTTAGATGTGTGAAAAATAGTGACGGTATGTGTGTAAAACGCGTTTTCGAGAAAAAACGAGTTTGAAGTTTAAGATAACTTTTGTGCATGAGTCAGATGAGAATGCCTAATACTTGTTTTTTTAATGTAAATACCGGTACGTCTTTCTACCGAGTTCGGCTGTCGAATCAAACTTGTAGATTCGGTTTCGCTGAGCACAGTGGTCTTTGAATGAATCGTCTGCTACATTCCAAACCGAAGAAATGTACTTTCAAAGTTTATGAATATTTAATGAGCTGCCACAAGGCATCTTTGACACCCCCCTGATGCACATTTAATTAAAATTAAAATATTTAGGTTATTTTTTGCCCAAAAACTATCGCATAGTGTAATAGTTGAGTGGTTTAGGTACTTAACACCGCAAACAACCCAAATATTAAAAAAAAATGTAAATGTCATTTTTCACCTTGGAAGCTGGCCTTAATCAAAAAAGTCTTAACCGTGACTGAGTCTTGGTTGACCAAAATCAGTCGAACAAGGCAACGCTGTCGGTATCATGCAAACAGGGCACCTAATCTGCATTGAATTAGACACACCCACACAACACATACACGTATGATTGTAGGGACCCTGTTCGGCATTGTGTCATTTTTGGGTTGAAATCGCTCGGATGCTCCAGGAAATATCTTCATGTGAAATGAGAAATTGATATAATTTAAACCTACCAAAACGTCACGTAATTACGCTATTTCCAGCTATATCCGAAAGGCACGTTACAATAATTCAAACAAAAACACATAATTACAACACGCGTAATCTAGGGATTAACACCAATTCCAAAGTAGGTCTTGTGGTTGAAACTGATCGGACAGAAACCTCATTCAACTACCCAACCCTCGTTTATCTAAATCTGTGCATGTGATAATTTTTTTAAACTTGTAGAATAAAATCTGCCCGATTGATTTATCTCATTTTAATCATTTTTGTTTCTTCACACTCTGAACTATTTACACGCAAACTAGTAGCGGCATCCTTTTTTGTCCAATAGGTGTCCGATCTCTTTTAGCAAGATTGCAACATTGTGACTTTGTTTCTCGAGAAGGATTGGAACCCATAACGTTACAGTCTTTCCCTTCAACACGGAAACTTCCATGACATCTTGCGATCTCTGTAAACAAACACTTTAATACATTCCACAATGATAGGCTTCGATTTGAAACTTTGAGGTTGCCATCGTGGATTGCCCCGGATGGTCAACGCATCATTGAAGCCCGACGGAGCGAGGCAAACGGATGAGGATGATAATACAACAAAATCAATCATAGAGAGAGAGCAAGAGAATACTTGCATTGTAATCCTGACCGACGAGTTCTTTGATATTAGCCTCGAGGCGTGTTCTGAAGCGAGGATGAAATCGGTACAGAGATCCGCCACCCGCTATCGTTACCTCCTTCTGGCCAACGTGTTTCACAAGTGTCGATATCGCTGAAACCATTCCAACATATCGTAAATGCACGTAAGATTTACACACACACACACACACACACACACAACACACACAC
>NW_027128969.1:0-10000 GCF_037325665.1 Littorina saxatilis
AAATGTCTGTTTGTCAGTTGTGTTGCCGATTAGTGTTCGTGTCTACAGCTTTGTTTGTATAAAGGGGAACGGCGTTTTCCCTTCAGCTCACCTGGGGGTATCGGTGTATTTACAATGTGCTGCAAGTTCTTTGTATACATTTTCCTTTAGTTTGTGTAAACCTTGACATGCGTTTATGTGTGTGTTTATTTATTTCATCACATCTGCATCGCTTGACATGTGTTAGAATTTCTTCGTTGTTTTAGATTTGGCGCCTTTTGGGCTGGATGTATCTGTGTGTCGATGGCAATGACGTGTGTTTCTATTTCATGACCTCATACGTTGTTTGGAATTTTTAGGTTTTTTTCATAAATATTTGTGTCCACCATATTCTTACACATGACCAGATTATGAGTGAAATCTGAAAGTTCTGCATTTATTATTTTACCTGTAATTTTCTTTTGTGCATCTTCTTACCCTAACACTCCAATGCCAAGAGTAACGTCTCACAGCTTATTAAGTCATTGTGACATACCTGTTTCTCGCCTGTAACTTCTTTATCTGTGTGCACCCGTATACCTGTCTGCAGACCAAGATATTGGCGACAGTATTACAATGACAAAAGCTCGTGTTAATTATCTCACCTGTGACTTACCTGTCTATTTTCTCACCTGTGTTGCAGATCATGACATTGATGACCTGGAGATGCAGGTGGTACGCTACAAACCAGAGGGCCTGGACACGCTGTGTCGAAACACCAAGTTCTCCAGGAAGGAATTGCAGATCATGTACAGGGGATTCAAACAGGTATGTCAAAGTACCATCCCACACACTTCTGTGGTCGATGGTCCGTTATATTCTTGCGGGATGGTTTGCTGTGTTTTGGTCTGTTTGTCTGTCTGTCTGTCTGTCTGTCTGTCTGTCTGTCTGTCTGTCTGTCTGTCTGTCATTTACAGAGGATGCACGCACAATATCAGTTCTGTAGCTGATGCCCTTCAATATCTGTCTCTCCGGCTGTGCCTCTGTCTGTCTTTAGCTTTCTTTGGCTTTATTCTTCTCTGTCTGTTCATCTGTCTGTTCATATGTCTGTTAATCTCTGTCTCTGTCTCTGCCTCTCTGTCTCTGTCTGTCTGTCTGTCTGTCTGTCTCTCTCTGTGTCTCTCTCTCTCTCTCTCTCTCTCTCTCTCTCTCTCTCTCTCTCTCTCTCGCTCTCTCTCTCTCTCTGTTTATGGCACCGTTTAACGATGCATTGCTGCTATGTTTTGCTTTTTGTTTGTTTTTGTTTTGACTTGTCGTCAAATGACATTATGTTAGAAGGACAGGTTGGAAGATTAGGCTAAGCCTAAAACCTTTATCCTTGTGTAATAAAGTTCTGAGTTCTGCGTTCTGAGTTCTCTGTGTCTGTCTCTGTGTCTTTCTCTGTCTCTCTGTCTCTGTCTCTGTCTCTGTCTCTGTCTCTCTCTCTCTCTCTCTCTCTCTCTCTCTCTCTCTCTCTCTCTCTCTCTCTCTCTCTCTCTCTCTCTCTCTCTCTCTCTCTCTCTTTACTTCCCACAACCAGACACAGCTAAGATTTTCCTCCACTACCAGTCATCTTCATCCGTCCATGATCACTTCCCGGCAATTTCAGCACTTCGGGGCATCTTAGCGCCTCGCAAGGTGTGAGAATGTTCGCCTAAACCTTGGACAGCTTTTAGCACCACTGATTGGATTTAGAGGGAGGAGAGTTGAGCGAAAGTAGACTTGAGTGGTATTGATTCACCCTTTCGTTATATAGTCAGTCCCTTACCGTGCTCTTGCCATATGCCCTCTAGGGAGTGGGTTTCAGAGGACCGTTCAACATTACTGGTAGTAAGTTAATGATTAAGAAGAGTCTGGCAAAGTAGGACGTTGGTCGTTACGCTAATAATTATTAAGAAGCTCACGCTTGATATCTAATAAAGAAATTAGAGGCGACCAAAAGGTATAACCAACTGAGAAAGGAAAGCTAATAGCAAGATCAAATTTCAGAAGAACAAAATAATGGCTCTAAATGTAAGACAGTCATACACACACACACACACACACACACACACACACACATATGCATACATACATACATACACACACACACACACACACGCATGCACGCACGCACGCACACACACACACACACACACGCACGCACGCACACACACGCACAACACACACACACACACACACACACACACACACACACACTCACACACTCACTCACTCACTAACATTCAGTCGAGTAAAAATCATACAGAGTCGCACAACCAAAATAGGCAGGAACACTTATAACAAGATCAAATGTCACAGAGAGGTATACATTTGCTCTCTATGTAAGACAGCCCAAATCATCAGTAGGGTAACATTTACCCAGAGCCTCATTGGCAAATGAGGCGGGAGCACTAATACTGCACAAGATAATTAGCAACGAGATGTAAGCTTTCAATGTAGACACAACAAGCAAGAGGTACAGGATGTGAACCAGTCTCCTGGCGTTGACATTAAACAGCAAAAAACACTGCGTTGATGGAAAACTACCTACCATTGACGTTCATATTCGTTTTGTCTGACTGAAGAATCAACATGAAATGACAAAGTAACGGAAGCAGTTTTACTCTACGTAAGACGACAGTGAGTTAGAGCCATGCGGACTAGTCTCTTGACACATTGGACAATATTTTGTTTTAGAAGTTTTGGATAAATAAGTGACTTTCATCTTCTTTTATCTGTCCGAAGAATGACATCAAATAACAAAGGGTCATAAGCGCTTTCAGTGTCAGATAAGAATAACAGGCCAATAACCGCAACAAGCCTCTTGAGGCACTGATTGGATTTAAAGCCACTTTCATCATCAAAGCCTACTCAGATATGCTCGTTCTTTGAAAAATTCTTTGATGACTGTGTTCGCCCTCAGCCCTGACCGGCACGGTTGGCCTAGTGGTAAGGCGTCCGCCCCGTGATCGGGAGGTCGTGGGTTCATACCTAAGACTTTAAAATTGGCAATCTAGTGGCTGCTCCGCCTGGCGTCTGGCATTATGGGGTTAGTGCTAGGACTGGTTGGTCCGGTGTCAGAATAATGTGACTGGGTGAGACATGAAGCCTGTGCTGCGACTTCTGTCTTGTGTGTGGCGCACGTTATATGTCCAAGCAGCACCGCCATGATATGGCCCTTCGTGGTCGGCTGGGCGTTAAACAAACAAAAAAACAAAAAAACAAAAAAAAAGCCCTCAGCCCTGGGATACATCATGTCCTGAGAAAGCAATGTGAGAAAAGGGTGCATTACATTTTATTTTAAATATAAGTACATGAAATGCTTCCCTGACATTTCTGTGGGTCGAAAATTTAGGAAAATAGAACTTTCAATGACATAGCAGTCAGACTATCCAGAGTTGCTGGACGGTAACTTGGTTTGAGGATCTGCATGTGTGATAGTCTGGAATTTGTGTGTTAGAAAATATGACCCTCCACCACGAAATGAGTCGCATGTCACCTCGCGCGGTTCTGCGCTAGGCTTAATATAAGTCCGGGGAGTGTCTGGTAACAGTGTGAGGGTCACCTTAGTCACAGGCTTATAACTCAAACAGTTTTCGCTCTTTTCTAAAACGGTTTTCACCACTGGATAGAGCATAAAAATCTCTTTAGGAAAATGTACAAATATGAAAATCATGCAAAGGTGACATGCGACTCATTCCGTGGTGGAGGGTCACAAATGGTTCAATTTCAGTGTTCGCCACCATGTTCGTTTTTCAATAGAAGATCATGCTAACGAGCCTGGAAACCGTTACGGCAATAACCGAGTGACAACCGTTTTTCACTCTTCAAGAGAAATCTGTCTGATCATGAAAATCTTTTCATGTCAGAAATTACTTTGAGTAAGCAGGCAGCATTAATTTCTGCCGTGAAATGAAGCTTGTGCAGGTCGGCCTTCTCCCGTGAAACAAGGTGCGGACATCAAAGGTCTCAGGAATGTGTTAAATTACAAACCTTTTAGCCTGAACTGAAACTGTAGGGCTTCCCACCATGTACACCTCTTCCTCATTTTGTGTGTTCGTTATTATTAACTTCTTATGCCAGTTATGACCTCGGCTTTACGCTATAAGAGCTTCGTTAGATCCAACCTGTTAAGTTTAAAAGCCGTTTCGCCTTTGATGTGGCGGAAGTCTTCATGATTGCATTATGTTTTCAGCAGCCTCTGCTTGTCTTTGCCGTAAAAATTCTTAGATGTTTTGCGTGCCTCAGCCGAGGCATCGTTAGCTCAGGGTAGTTATATTTAAAACATAAGATCCACTGTTTAAAGATAATATTTACCGAAGGCGCTATTTTGGAAAGTTTTCTGCTGATTTGGACCTTTAAAAGTTCAAGGGACATTCGCTTTACTGTAATTTAGAAACACATGCAATGGGTTGCTCAAAACTGCTCAGAAACTATGCTAAATAATTAAATGAATTTTAATCAGCGAGCGGTTTGCATCGCCCAGCTCTCCGGTCAGGAGTCAGGACTTCCCGTCGTCATCATTATTTATTTAGTTTGCATACATACCCATTCGTCAAAGCAGATTAAGACCGTTGGATTGAGGAAGTCAAACCTACAGTCTAGCTTACGCATGCAAATTCCGTGCCATACAAGGCTAAAACGCTTCGCATAACAGAATCAAACAGAATGTCAGTTAGAGAATATCACGGTCTGCAATGCCTACCAAACACAGTATTCAGATTTGAAAAATAGAACGCTTTAACACTCATTCTAAGACCTTTCTCGTGTGTGTTGTCATCTATTCAACGCCCAAAACGAACTCTGCAGATCTCGGCTCAATTTCCAATCTGTATCTCTATGAATAGCGCATGAAATACTCAGAGTAAAAAAAGTAGAACAAAAATTAGGAATAGCACAAAAAGGTCTCACAGTGAGAATTACAGTCTGGGATTCCTACTTAAAACACAGCCGTTTTCAATTTGAGTAAGTCAGCGTTTAAATGGGTTGGTGTGTGGTCACAGAATTACAACCCCAGCCTGAACTGTATAGCTCTTGGGGCGATTTGAGACATGTTTTTTGTTAGATATAATCCCTTTTAAGCCACCAGTGCCTCGCTTAAAGGGACTTTACCGCTTGCTGTCTTCAGTCTCCATAACCGAGTCACGATGGCGAGTTTAACTTGAAGATACATGTATAGCTTTAGGTTGAGATCATGAAACTTTTGATGTGGTCAGCTACACGTAACGGGATAGCTTTGGGACGTTGGTGAAGGAATCATGTTCAACAACATAATCTGCTGTTTCTACGAAAAGAATAACTTTGCCACACAGGGTCCTGTAGTACATCCGAAGCAAGTTCTTGCCTACAATGGAATAATGCCAATTATGAATCTTCATAACCGAGTTACACCGTCGAGTTTATCTGAACTGAGAAACGATTGCTGGAACCCGAGTGTGCGATGAAGGTGGCTTTACCCCTCATTATGTTGAGAGTCTTCATAACAGGATAACGAAGTCGAATGTATCATTCGCTTGAGGTCGTTAACCCTTTCATGTGGTCAGTCAATAAAGTGCCTGCGTTTACGACAAACCTCCCGTGGGTGTGTTGTTTCCTCTGCTGAAGCTGGATTGTTTTTCTCAAGAAATAAGGAAACTTATTCAGTAAAATAAAACTTAAAAAACGTTGACGAAGTCAAGAAAAACAGGCGCTCACCTTAGTTCCTCGACAATTTAATGTGTGTGTTAATGAATGTGGAGGGGGTGTCCATCTGTCTGTGTTTGTGTCTGTGTATAAGTGTGTCTGTCTGTCTGTCTGTTTGATTGTTTGTCTCTGTGTGTGTGCGTGTGTGTGTGTTTCTGTGTGTGTGTGTGTGTGTGTGTGTCTGTCTGTCTGTCTGTCTGTCTGTCTGTCTGTCTGTCTGTCTGTCTGTCTGTCTGTCTGTAAATGTTCCTGTGTGTCTGTGTGTGCACAGTATGTGTGTGTGTGGGTGTGTCCGTCTGTCTGTCTGTCAGTCACTCTGTCTGTCTGTCTGTCTGTCTGTCTGTCTGTCTGTACGCGCGTGTGTGTGTGTGTATGCGCGCTCGTGTGTTGGTGCATATATATAAAGCTAGACAAGGGTGCCCCGACTGGCGACGCAAGTGAAAGGCGATGACTATTGCAATTGTGGCTGATGATAGCACTCTCGGGATCCCTAAATAGTCGAGATCAACAGTTGGTGATACCTCTATGCATATTCAGTGACCGTGTCACTAACATTTAATGAAAATCCTTTGGTCGACTTTTCAGCCGTCCTTGTATTGCGGAAGGGAATTGGGTGGGTGGGTCTTTAACCGTTATCATGAAATGCATCAGATACCAAGAAGACGTTTCCATGTGGAACACGGTTCATGATGATTTTTGTGCTGAGATTCAGGCTTTTTTGTCAAAGCAATTCCTTTTCCTGTTGATTTCCATGCTCAGATTCCGACTTTCATGTCATAACTTTCCCCATTCTGATAATCATCGGTCCACGCTATCGCTCGATCATGGTCTCTCTGACAGGATGCATAATTACTGCGCGGAATCTATCAAAACAAGAATACAGAGTTATCTCCCAACTGAGACGAAAGTGATTGCAGATTGGCCGACTTCGACAGTGATCTCCGTTCTGTTCTTCACAGTTATGATAAAGACATCGTTCTAAGGTTAATTAAAACAAGTCGAAATGTTGAGACAGCTGTGGGAAGGATCACTCCCAACTGGTTACAAAAAAAAGTATTGTCTGCTTCGTAGCCAAAGTTGATTATCACGTGACACTTTTGCCATATTTAGAGCTGTTTGCACAGTAAATACACCCGCGAAAAATAGCTCGCTTGAAACTGTCTTACATATCAATTCCTTTGTAATTTAAAAATTACACAACACCATGAAAAATCATTATCGACGATCGCAAATCTGCTTATGATCAATAACATTACGAAAAGCTCTAAATGTGTAAAAAATCGATTTCCTCTCCAGAGAAGGAAAGCCAAGGCATCCTGTCAGGGATAAATGAGACCCGAAGGGAAGTAACTCATTTTGACCTGAGTTGAGGATGAACTTTCCCAGGTTAGAAGTCCCGTTGAGGGCATTTCATTACGTTACACACGCTCTCATGAATATTGTTAAACTGTAAAGTGATGTCAATTGTGCGTGAATAGATTGATAATACTTTATAACAGACTTTCTGCCAGGCTGAAATAATCTCACGAACACAGACCGGGATTCCACATTTCAAGAATCCAGATTGTGCAGTGTAGAAATCCACAACTGATTCAGTTATCAACAGAAAGATAGAGGCAGACACGCCTGCTGTTGATGACTATTGATGGATTCTACGTACGCTTAACTTGATGAGATTTCCATGTCCTTCCTTCATCGTCACACTTCCCGAAGCATCATTATTTCGTTTGGGAATTCGAACGCGCGGTGCTTTTGTTTTTTTGCTTTTTTTTATCTGCGGCGATAAAACTCTGAGTAAACACACCAGTATTCCCCCTGAGACCTAACCGGGTTGCCGACACCGCATCTATCAGCTAGCTCATGAAAATGGAAATGTCTGTGTGAACACATCGGTGTGCAGGCAAGCAGCCCCACACAAGTTAAAACGATGTTACAGCATATGGAATCTTCATTACTGTATCCGCGCTGATACCATCAACACCACCACATGCATTTTCTCCTCTTCATTATGCAAACCATTACCTTCGTCAAATTTGTTAGCGAAACATTTCCGTGGTGCAGTTTATTCCAATAAATTTCACAGTGAAGCGTTACAACATCTCGGAACAGCAGGTCCTGTATTTTCTGAGGACCAAGCAGCACGGTCCCCTTGGCATCCAGTTTCAGGCATGGGAATTGTCCGCGCAATCGCGGATTTCCGCGAAAAGGAAATTACGTTTCAGCGAAAATTAAAAAAATTCCGCGGAAATCCATTATTTGCTTACACAAGAACTATCAAAACATTGGTCTAAAATGCTAAAATTCGTTTTCTTTCCTGGGGGCTTCGCCCCCCTTGGTCCCCCCAACGGAGCTCTGCCCCTGTATACCCCGCCGAGGACTAGGCGGCCCCTGGACCTTGGCCTGTTTTCAGAGTTGTTTCTATTTTGGAATTCCCATGCCTGAGTTTTGCAGTAGCTGTCCGTGACTCACGCGCTTGTTGCTCAACATCCTTCAATAATTGCAAATCTTGACAATTACATAAAACGTACACTTTCTTCTGAACGTACTGCCTTCTTCCGTTTGAGGATTCGCTCTGTGTTGTCTAACGCCAGAAGCGCAGACGACCCTAGACCTGGCTTGAGTAGGGAAGTAAGGGTCTCAATAGATGTACTTCAGGTTTTCCCCCTGTGGATCGTTATTGCTCAACAGTGTAGCATTTTCCAAACCTAACACACACACACACACACACACACACACACACACACTCTCTCTCTCTCTCTCTCTTTCTCTCAACCTCCCCCCCCACACACACACACACACACACACACACAGAACTCCCATAAACTTACTGACTTCTTCCGTAAGGCTTCGCTCTATATTTTCTGGCCTCAGCAGCGTCGGGCAGGAACATGGAGCTAGACAGAGTACTAGGGAAGTTATGTGGTTGCTAGGTGCGCCATACGCTTTTAAGCCCTGCGGTCCTTTGTTGCTCAACGGTGCATCAGTTGCAGTTCCAACACAAAAATGACGCACAGAAGTTTACCACCTTCTTCCGTGCAGGATTAATGATATTTTCTGGCTCCAGCAGTGCATGACCCGAACGTGAACCGGGCCTGTCTGGGGACGTAAAGGCGTTAATAGACGTGCTTGGTTGGTTGGTTCTTGGTTTAACTCATAACTCATAACTCATAACTCATAACATTATATTGATCCAACAAAGGAAATTAAATTGGTCATCAGCACATATAGGTCATTAATTAATAATTATAAAAGAATAAGAGAAGAAAATTCATAGAACCCATGATAACAAAAACAAAACAAAAAAACACAAAAAAACAAAAACCAAAATTTTTAATGTCCTTTCAACCTATTTTGGCTATGCGGGACCGATCCAAGTGTTAATAGGCGTACCACGGGCCTTACCATATACGGCCCGTTAAACCACATGGTGTATCAGTGGTAGTTCAAACACATGAACGACAACACACAATGTTACTGACTTCTCCCGTACAGACCTGTCGGGCCCCATGAGCCACAGACATCTCGCAACTTATCGGTTAGTGGACGTTACCCAATATTCATTTTACAAACAGAAAATGTCGACCGAACTTGACACTGTATGGCTCAATTTCATAGACCAAAAAGGTTGAAAACAGAAGAAAAAAAAGCTTTGACTCTAACCAAAACCGGTCGCAAAAACGCAAATTTGATTTTTTGTTTGTTTGTACGATTCTGAACCGGATGTCACCATTATTTTCAGGGCAAGTAATTCTTAAAACCCCGTTGCTATTGGTTTTATGACTGGTAAATACCAAGAATAATCATACCTGCCTTAAAAGGACCAGTTCGGGGCTCAACTTTGTTTTTCTAACTGTTTCCAAGCCTCTCCGTCCAAAAGATTAAGCCAAACTGTGCCAAATTCGTCCGCTTCAAATGTCGTTCTGAAAATGACTATTCGGTTACACACCTTATTACTTCGGAAGGGACCTCACTCTGGTTGGTGTTTTCAGAGTTACTTGCTCCAAAAAGGCTGGCGAATTCCGACTGATATGGAATCGTAAAAAGACAACAACAAAACACGCATAAAAGTTACGTTATTGCGACTATTGGGTTACGTCCATTAACCGATCAGTTTCTAGGCTAATTTGCTAACATCAAGAAGATGTTAGAAAGGAAGTAAGAGTGTAAATATGTGTATCACAGGCTTTCGCCCTGCGGTCATCTATTACTAAACAGTGCATTTTGCAAGGACCATCTCCATCTCTGGACATATACTGTTCAAAAAAAGAAACGCATAGTTGCTACTTGCCAAATTTGTTTTATTTTTCTAAAAAATTAACAGAAAATCCAATATTTAGAT
>NW_027128969.1:15000-17637 GCF_037325665.1 Littorina saxatilis
GCCACGCGAAAAATACACTGTCATCTATCTCTCTATAGATACGGCTTCTCTGTGTTTGTGTGTGTGTGTGTGTGTGTGTGTGTGTGTGTGTGTGTGTGTGTGTGTGTGTGTGTGTGTGTGTCTCTATGTGAGCAACACCTGTGCATTGTTCAGTTCTGTTTGTGATGTGGTCTGGCGGCTTTTGTGTAATTTTATTAAGTCATGTCGTGTTCTGTCACGTGCATGTCATGTCACACTCAGCACGAGTAATTCACTGCAGTTGCTGGCCCGTAGAGTGCGTTCTTTCACAAGCAAACATGCTGATTACATAGCGACTGCTTTAACGCACCTCGAGCTTACATAGCCAAGTCAGTGCTCAAATAGCGATTTTCTCCCGAATTCCTGAGGGTAAAGGGGGACAATCACATTTTCGTTGTGTCTTAAACACACGACACAGCTCCCTCTGCTCTTGGCGTGGGTCCAGAAAGGGGGCTAGCTGCCCTTGGTGGCGTTCCCACTCGCCCTGCAGGAGTCCTCGTGTTTCTCGGGAGAGAAGTGAAAGTCGCTAGAGGGGTGAGCTTCAGCTCACTCTTTGTCTAGGGACGCTTTTGTTACCCTGCTTTTATCCTGCCTTTTTAACCCTGAGCTGTTTGGCTTGTTTTTTCTTGGTGACCGTACCGTACCTTGTAAGTGATGAGCCAAGTTGCTAAACACAAACTGCCAAACACCACCTTTGCTGATAGGCGGGAAACGTTCATCTGGGTAGATAACTACCTTCCAACGGACACCACTGCTCTGAGGGAGCAAGATTGGTCCCTTAATATGGACCAAACAGCAAGCGGTTCTGACCGCGCCCCAGATATTCCCATGGAATCACTGAATGAGACTGACCGGGCCAGCCGGACTGGTCAGTCCCCAAAATCCAAACAGCTTAATAAAGCAATCACCAATGAGAAAACCAGCATATCTTCTCCTTTCAAGAGAAAGAGATTGCGGGAGGACGACCCTGAGGGGGGGCAGAGCTCTCCGGAATCTCTTCTCTTCCGGGATAGCCCCCCACGCTCTCAGATTACTGATCATTTTGAGGAAGACTTCACCGAAGTCAATCGTAAGAAGCCCAAAAAGAAAAAGAAGCAAAAGGTCCTCTGCGAGGGTCCCCCTCTTCAGGGAAACACAGGTATTTCCCATGCAACATCTGCCCGGGGGGTCGACACCTCCCAACCCCTAACTGAATCACAAGAAAACCAGACAACTCAACAGCCACTACCACCTGCCAATACACACACACACACAAAACAAAGACCCCGAAGAAAACTTCTTTACCAACCCAAGCAACCTCCTCCCTCCTTCTTAGAGTTCCCCGTGGTGGTGCAGGACCTGAAGGAGGGCCCTGCAACATTGCAGGGACTCGGCCTCAGGAGGAAAAAAACTTTTGACCTTGCCATCGGCGAGGTCAAAGAAATACGCATGCTGGCAGCTGGGAGCGTCCTGGTAGGGTGCTCCTCAGCATCACAACAAAACAAGCTATTGAGGCTGGACTCGATCGGCGGCATCAAAGTGAAATGCCACCGTCCGGAGGTAACAACCGAAGGTGTCATTAAACGCATACCCACAATACATTCAGGAACAGACCTGTCTGAGATGGCAGTGGGCGTGCGCGTCCGGATGGAGGATGGGAGTCTTGTAGAAAAGGGCCCCTCCTCGGTTCGATCTTTTCGCCGTCTTCTCCTTAGGGATGGGAAACCGTCTCAGGCGGTCCGTGTCACGTTTACAACGGCAATTCTTCCAGACAGCGTCGTTCTGGAGAGTGAGGTGTACGGCGTCGAACCCTACACTCCTCCAGTGCGGCGCTGTACGAAGTGCCAGAGACTATCGCACCTAAAACAACAATGCAAATCAAAAGTGCAGATCTGCCCCCGATGTGGCTCCAAGGGCCACGACGGAGCGACGTGCACCAAGGCCAAACATTGCGTAAACTGCAAGGGCGAGCATTCCGCCGCTTATCTTGGATGCCCGGAAATGAGACTGAGGCTGCAGGCCAATAAGATCAGGTCGGCAGCATACATACCATATTCTGAGGCCCTGGATCGGGCGCGGCGCGAGCTCGCCAAACAACAAAATAAAACAGCGACTGCCCCAGCGGAAATGAGGGACTCCTTCTGGCGTCCCCCTCCGCAACCGATCCGGCGGACCTCAACCCCCCGGTCCGGGTACTCTTTGGCTGTCCAGAGACCCCCCCTGGGTGGGCAAGTAAATAAAATACAAGAAATCAAAAACAAAATGACCGAACATGACAATACACTCCTTCCAGTTCATGCGGACAGTTCTGCTGCAACCGCGAAGCACCAAACAACTTCGCAAAATCCAAATCCTGGCCCCCAGGCGCCCTGTAAGTCTCAGACGGCTCGGGCAGAGGCGCCGCTTCATGGGACCCCCGGGTTAAAGGCCTCCCTCCTACGCAAAGCCCAGAACAGGAAGGAGGACTCGAAAGAAGAGCAGCTCTTCGAGAGGTTGATGGGGAGAATGGAGGAGGGATTGGCCCAGAGATTCAGAGAATACAAACTTAAAACTGAACAGGAAATAAAGCAGCAGATGAGGGAGGAGCAGGAGAAGGCAGAGCTTGAGCTAGCCGACGCTGCACTAGATAAGCTAAAAACA
>NW_027128970.1:0-30936 GCF_037325665.1 Littorina saxatilis
CTTTAATTACTGCGCTGAAAGAATTCTTGCTCTTTTTCCCGGAAGAGCTTGAACGAAAGTATTTTTTTGATATCGGCAAAATGATTGCCTGAAACCTACTAGCGGTCGCCAAGAAGAAATAGGTAAGGAATTGACAGAAACATTCTGGCCCAGTTTTTCGGCTTAGTGTGTCAGTGGCTTCCCCTTCCTAGTTTGCAGCGGTCGAACTTTATTTGACAGTAAGAAAGGGGGTAGGGGTGGGGGAAGAGGGATGAGAGAGGTAGAAGGGTGTGGGGAAGACGAGGATTAAAAGTTGGGTGTTAGGCTGTGTTCCTCTGTGTGTGTGTGTGTGTGTGTGTGTGTGTGTGTGTGTGTGTGTGTGTGTGTGTGTGTGCGTGCGTTCATGCGTGCGTGCGTGCGTGTGTGCGCGTGTGTGCGTACGTACGTGCGTGTGTGCGTGCGTGTGTGTGTGCGTGCGTGTGTGTCTGTATTTCTATGTCCCTGTAAAAATGCAAGTGATGTCGCCGCTGAGAGGTAACGAGTCACAACAAAACGTCGCGTTTGCTTGAAATACACAATAAAACAAAGTGCAATGAATGGTAAAAACATAACCCCAAAAGCTATAACAACAGTGTGTTGAAACTCAGATCACAATGTCTCTGTTTCATAATTTATGATCTGGTGACTCGCACATTCAGTTTATTCTACGATCATTAACTATGACTGGTTCGATTTTGTTATGTCGCTTTGTTGTTTGTGTCGTGTGTCATTGTTGTGTGTTTTTTATGTTGTGTTGATATTTGTTAAAACTCTGTAAGCCTAGTTGCGAAGAAAAAAGGCATAGTCTTTGTCGTGTAAACAATCACGTTCAAGTTGAAGGATGCTCTGGTCCAGTTAAAGTAAGCCTGAAGTTTGAGCCAACATTTACATAGACAAATCCACTTGGTCCCCGTCACAGTGTGTTCATACGGAGAAGCAGATCAAAACGCAAGAACACATCGTCCAGGACTGCAGGAATCTTCGACTACTGGGGAAGGAGATCTGGCCAAGCCCCACCACTAGTACTCTTGTGGACAAAGTGCACGGGCCTGTGGAGAAATAAAACAAGAAAATAATTACCATTATTTGCTAGTGTTGTCCTTGTAAAAAATAAATAAGTGTAAAACATAATTTAAAAAAAAATTAAAACTTCATCTTGAAAATTGCTCTCAGGCGAACGTGAAGAAGAACGTGTGATGGCGATCACGATCGCCAACACGAAAAGGAGTTTTCCTTTAAGGTTTGGTTTGAAGGTTTGGTTTGAAGCCGGACAAGCCGGACATCCGTGTCCATGAGACCAAGCCTTGTTAGAATAGAAAGCCACAGAGCTAAATTTAACGTTGTCAGTACGAGAAACTAGAGCTACATCTGCCGCGCGCCGATGTTGGCTTTATTAGCATGTTTTATTCACGTTTGGTTATAAGCAATGAACAAAAAATTAAAATAAGATAAAAACACATAGAACGAACAGGGGAAAAATGCTTATAAACACGTTCTAAACAAAAATGTTTTTATTGAATGTACATTTACGATTACACCCTGAAAGGTTTACTATAGAAACCCGATACCTACCTCGTTTTGGGGGAAGAAAGTTTAAAAAACAAACAAAAAAAACATGTAGAATGATTCTTCAGTGTACTTTGTCTTCAGTTTGTCGACTTGTTCATATTATTTTTTCTCTCTCGATTTTGATGGTGCAAATCTTCTCGGGAAATCCCTGTTCTTATGTGCATCTCGAGATCCATAGCGATTCAATTGAAGATGATTACCTTCGTTTGCCTTCTACATAATGTAAGCTCCACTTTTAACGTTTAACTGGCCAAATGGCTTAACAGCTTCATGACCTTTCTAATGATGACATATATATTACAGCTCCGCAGTTAGGCTTACAATTATTGTTTTATGTTATGTTTTTGTTTTTTTATGACATTTTTTCTTTATCTTTTGACAGATATTTTATATCCCATTCGCATTCCTTGTGAGTCTTTTTTCTGTTCGAATAATGATGCGTGTCTGCTTTTCTGTAGCAAGCCCACTTTACAGTAGTAATTGAAACTGAATAAGAAAAAACATCTATCGAAAAAAATGCTGGGAATTACCTTTCTAACGACACTAATTGATACAGACTTCCGTTTTTTCAGCGATACATGACAGTTTACTCTTAGAAATTGCATAAAATGTCACACTAATTAGCTCTACTTGATTCGTGGAAGACAGGAGTCGGTGGGAGATAACTCTTGCAGTATTTTGAAGACGATCCTTTTGACAGGGTCTGTACCTAGAATCTTAACAAAGTGGTTCAAGGCTTTCTGGATTTTTCTTCTTCAAATCTGTGATTGATTGAATAGCGACTTCGTTGTGAAGGAGATTCCGTATTTTTTTAGGCTAAGTGAAAGACAAATGGAGAAAGAAAGATAGACAAACAGAAACAGTTATGGAGAGTCTCTCTCTCTCACTCTCTATGTCTCTCTTCCACTCTCTGTCTCTATCTCTCTCTCTTTCTCTCACTCTCTCTCTTTATTGTATGTTTCATATTTGTTTAAGGACAGGCGTTTAGACAATTAAGGCAATGTGCCTCAAAACCTTTATCCTTGTAAAATAGAGTTCGAGACAAGTTTTATGCCGACGAGTCGAAGACGAGTCGCATTACACTTGTTCGAGTCTAAATACCGGACTCTATTGCTACGCTGAAAACACAATAGCGTTTATATAGCTATTCTGACATTATATTCTGTGTTAAAATCATGTTTTTGTCAGCAACAACTACCAGAGTGGTCCATGTCGTTGATTGCAGACGACGGTTATAGTGCGCATATCCCTTTGCGCATGAAGCCACGGAAATCACCGAACATTGAAAAACCCACGGACATGTATTACGGAGAAGACTCGAGATAACCGGATGTTTAGCATTACGTCAATATGCTAGGAATCATATGACGTCATGACGTATCATGCTTGCTTACGTATATTCTATGTTCGAAAGTCTGACTTCTGTTGGGGATTTGTGTGATGAAGACTGCGGTAAATCTGTAGATGATAAGAGAACAAGGATTGTCTCAGAAGAAACGACTAAATGTTTCAGACCGTTAACTTCATTTCAACATTGCACTATACAATGGATGTTCTATGTGACAGGAGAGTTTGCTGATTTTGTGTTAAACATAGGAAAGATCGTCTGTTAGAATCAGAAATAGGTCGCTTCAGATTGCAGCTTCTTGAATTTTGCAAGGTTTGTTGCCTGTTAAAGAACTGGATTTTACACGTAATGTATGTAAGCAACAAAACACACACACACAAAGCAAATGGCATCGTCTGTCGACTAGTCACAGAAACAAACCTGGCGAGGTATGCGTGGTGTTTATACACGTGGAAGAAACCGGAACCATGCGTCTTTGTTATTGCCGATATCGTTTGAATATCGGCAAAAAATGACCAACTTCCGTAGCGTTATCCTTTGATGATCGCAATAGGGATGTGTGAGACCATCCAATCACAGCCCCCGAATTCCCCCACGTGTCTATCAGATTAGCTATATCCTTTGATGATCGGAATAGGGATGTGTGAGACCATCCAATCACAGCCCCCGAATTCCCCCACGTGTCTCTCAGAATAGCTATATATGTGAAGAAGACCACTAAACTATGTTAAACACAAATTCAAAAGTAAATAACTAACTTTGATGTATATATGCTACAGTGATAATCCTTGCTAGCTTTTGCTTGTGTAAATTCGTCAGATGTAAATGCAGTCACTGAACTTATTATTAGTAGAAAAAAGACGTAGGACATGGCCACACCTAGCCCCCCACATGTTCTACGCCCCCAGCCCGGATCTGAAAGAAGCTCAGCATTCTAATGGCGTATTCAGCCGCATGGGGTTTTCCGTGTGTAGGCAGATGATTAGGGCGCAGTCGTGTCTGTCATATACATGTTTGTTTGAAACTAGAATATGAAAGACATGAGGTGGAATTTTTCGTTAAACGACAAAAGTTCATTCTCCTTTACATGTAAAATTCATTGGAATGATTCTCTCGCCTTCATTCCACGCAAAGAGCTTGACAGTGAACGTCAGGAAAGTTGTTGATGAAGTATAAATGTGTGCTTCTGCTTTTGTGCCTTACAAAAACAAAAAAACAAAAAAAAGAAACAAAGGCAAAACAACTCAGGGTTGAAGCAGCCTGCATGCAACTGAGGTCCCCAAAAAAATGTTTGCTTCTGGAAAGACGCGACGGTGTTGCAAAACTCACTGGATGCATTCAGCTCTCCTAGCTCCCTCCACATGCAAAGAGAAGGATTCAAATATATATATAGAAAACGATGCTTGTAAATAATAAATGCATGTTTCCGAGAAAGACACAACGGCGGTCCGCCCTGCCTTTTAACATGTACATTTCATGGAATTGATTTGGATTCCTTCCTTACACGCAACAAAGGATGATGAGCGACAAAAACAGGGCAATACCCCGGTGTGTCTAAAACACGCGGGGATACGCGGGGACACGCGGGGACACGCGGGGACATATACAGATTGATCCGGGTTACATGAACGGCGTCTTAAATTTTGATTTTTTTTTTTTTAGTACGTGCAAGATAACAACATCCGTTACATGCATAGAATGATTAACCGAATGTCCTGCATGATTGCTGTGCGTGATAGCCAGGTGAAGCTAATTTACACACGATGACTGACCATGGTCAGTCAGTTATGTGTCACAACTGTTGTTAATGGAATCGAAATAGGCGTAAAGAACAAAAATAGAGACGAACAAACACAAATACTCGTCTTCTTCTCTGATGTATGTTCACGTGCGAGCGGGGCCGCGTGGAAGGGAACGTGTGTGTGCGAGTGTTCACGTGATTTAGTTTCTGCTTCAAACCGCCTAGACCAATATTAACAAACTATAAACTTTATTAAATGCAAAAACCAAAAGGCAAATCGAATGTTAAAAACCTTAAAGTCGAAGCACGGATTAAGGTGTCATTATAGAAGTCGCAGGGTGCCGTGAAAGAAAGTATGTCTTCAGAGACAGCTGCTAGACTTGTTTTTTAAAACAACTGTCATCTCGAATTCTTCGATAAACAGACATATTGTGTTTCGTGAATCCCTCAAATATAGACATACTTTTGTATTATAGTGTATCGAAATAAAGACATCGTTTTCATCGTGAGTTCTTCGATAATTATAGACGCCATTGAGTTCCTCAAGTACGAACACATTCACATCATGGGCTTTCTAACAGAAAAACTTGTCCAGAGCATTCCTAATCTATTTCAGCGACAAGAAGACAAGGAAGAGCAAGAGACGTCAGTGGCTTTTTTGGCCTAACACCTCAGGTTTTAAGAGGAAACAGGCAGCCAGAAACCATAATTTAAAGGCTCAGCAGCAGAACTACTTCTTGGTGTGGATTTTAGAAAGCCCTGGTTGGGGACATTACTCGTTAGCAGAAAACATCCTCACGGCTGAGTCTTTCTTTCAATGGGATTGAAATATATGTAATCTTTGTTTTCCCCCTTCTGCTCTTCCCTCCCCGTCCTTTCTATCTACTTTATTTCTTTCTGTTTTTCTTTCTTTCGTTCAACCAGCATCTACAAGAAGAAGAAGAAGAAGAAGAAGAAGAAGAAGAAGAAGAAGAAGAAGAAGAAGAAGAAGAAGAAGAAGAAGAAGAAGAAGAAGAAGAAGAAGAAGAAGAAGAGGAAGAGGAAGAGGAAGAAGAAGAAGAAGAAGAAGAAGAAGAAGAAGAAGAAGAAGAAGAACAACAACAACAACAACAACAACAACAACAACAACAACAACATCAACAACAACACTGCAACATAAACAAATACAATGAGGCATCTCGCACCATGCACAAATAGCGAGTCCACAAAAGGGAACATCAAGTCGCGATGACATTCTACCGGACGCTTTTTGGCTCACGTAAGTGTAGCCTATGCGATCGTAACTTTGTCTGTCTGTGCGTGCGTGCGTATGTGCGTATGTGCGTGCGTGCGTGCGTGCGTGTGTATGTCTGTGGTAGAAACTCTAACATTTGAAGACGTCACATTACATTGACGTCACATTATGACTTAAGAGGGTTAGACGTCACGCGAAGGAAGTACTGAAAGTCTCGGTCATTATTATTTTGAGCGGGCCGAGACTAGTTGGCAGTCGTGTCCCTGTAAGTAGGCTACATGCAGACAGATCTAGATCTAGTGTCTCGCTTTCTTGCACAGTTTCAACTATGCTCTTTCTGTGTGTGTGTGTGTGTGTGTGTGTGTGTGTGTGTGTGTGTGTGTGTGTGTGTGTGTGTGTGTGTGTGTGTGTGTGTGTGTGTGTGTGTGTGTGTATGTGTGACGGAGTGATTGAGTTTGTGTTACTGTTTGTCGATTTCTTACGTGAGCCTTGATGGCTTCGCCTCTTGTTTTCAAAGCTCCGAGTGGACGCGTTTTTCAGCAACAGGAATTCCTAAACTCGCTTTGTGATTTAAGCCGACAAAAATCAACAGTAACTTTCTGAACCTTGGTAGACAGAAGTAATTAAGGTGTCGTCACGGGGCCTTATTTGACAGCACAAAGAACAGTTGACGGCTTTCATATTTAAAGGGGTCCTGATTTGGCCTATTGTGGTCTGCTGGACCCGAAAAGCAACAGCTAATAGATAAATAAATTTCACATTTAAAACTGTCTTTTACAATTGCAAGGGAGTCGGTGTTTGGCTAGTGGAAACTCGAATACTTCAATCTGCCTTCACCTTCCCCCGTCCTATAAAGGGTCCTCCGATCTTTGGTCCAATGCCATCTTCAGACCCAAAACAAGAGGATAGTGCTTAGAAAAGTTTGGTCTTGTGTACGTCTTGAGTCGTGATCGAACCCAGTCTGCCTGCATGATCGGCGCATGGCTGAACCACCTCACCAATCTGCCGCTCCATATTTTGTCATTTGATTTCCATTTGGAAGTGATTATATATCCCTGAGGAACTGACTGCGGTAAGCCTCATTCCAGACTTTAAAACTTTTGCAACTTACTGCCGCTTAATCTACATTTGAACTCTTTGCGATGTTTGTGGTTTTTGGTCTAAGACTTCAGAGCTAGTTATATGAAAGTTGTGAATTAATATGAAATTGCCATTATATTGACATATCGTGCAGTCCAAGTAGCTATTCGCCTGCGGCAATAACCGGAAATTGAGTTGAGTTGAGTTGAAAAGCTCTGTATACTGAGTAAATATATTCGAAAAAGTAGTTTTGAAAACTTAAAATAATGACCGAAGCTAAGAAAAACATGTGTTAGCGTGTTCACTATGTCTATTGCTTTTTCTGTTATAACGTGCGTCGTGGAAGGCTCAGAAAAAATCAGCGGCAATTTTCTTCAAATGTAAATGCATTTTTCTTCTAGGGTGAAGTGTGAATAACGATTGAAATCTTCTTTCATGAAATCAAAAGTTGTCTGTTGAGGAAACAAATGGCCAAGTGGTAAGACAGTTAGCAACGTATATTTACAAAGCTATACGATTTCGTACTGATTCTCTGGAAAATGCACAGTTGCAAGATGCAGGTCCATAAGGTTGCTTTTTCTGCTTCTTTTAAACATTGTTCGCTTGTATTATGTGTCACCAGTCTTGTTGTGGGTCGGAGGCCTAACAAATAAAATTTCCGACTCCGACTCCGACTCTCTCTCTCTCTCTCTCTCTCTCTCTCTCTCTCTCTCTCTCTCTCTCTCTCTCTCTCTCTCTCGTCTTTCTCTCGTCTCTCTCTCTCCCTCTCTCATCCTAAAGGCGTCATGCGGTACTTTTTCCAGAGTTGTTGCAGCAGAGGTTAAGGACCAAGAAAAGACAAATGTGTTAGACAGGCGTGATAGGGTGTCCGTGCTCATTTGGCAATGACGTATCAACCCAGAGAACTAAAGCGCACAGTGTTCACGATATATGCTGTGCTTTGGGGTATAATTGTTGACAGAACAGTTCTACAAATAGTATGTTTGGGAAAGGAAAGGAAAAACGGAACGCGAGTGGCAAAAACAGAAAATGTCTTGGGTTCTTTTGCGCCCAATATCTGTCTCTGTCTCTGTCTGTCTGTCTGTCTGTCTTCTCTCTCTCTCTCTCTCTCTCTCTCTCTCTCTCTCTCTCTCTCTCTCTCTCTCTCTCTCTCTCTCTCTCTCTCTCTCTCTCTCTCTCTCTCTCTCTCTCTCTCTTTATAAATGCAAACAGATGGACACAACACATACACGCAAGCACAGGGAGAACTATCGCAAGAGCGGGACACTGTGGCAGACACAGGCATTTAAAGTAATCAAATTGATCAAAGGAAATAAGAGACACTGTCCAACACGGAATAGGAAAAGAAAGAGACGGATAATCGAGACGACACACAACAACACACATAAACAGCGATTAAGTTACCCTCCAGACGCAGCAAACAGACAACAGATGGCTACACCACTCCGAACAGACACACGTACACGCATAAAAAAAAAAAGACCGAGCGACTAACCGGCCAAGGGAAAATAAAAATCGATGACCCCCTCGGGAACAATAGGTGTCCATCACCTAACCAATGTCACCCAACCCGACGATGTTGAGGACACATCCCAGAGGATGGAGCTGCTCTCCCTATCTGAAGGTCAAGGTCATCAGCCATTGTGTGGGATCTAGACACTAACGGGCGATCCTAAGCGTCAGCCTCTTTGTGCAGCTATAATTCAGACCAAGTTTTGCCAGGTTTCACGGTCTTATGAAAATGTTGGGCCCTCTGGGGGTATGGAGAAAGCTTGAGATTGGGTTAGAGACGCGCGGCTGTCTGACCTAGAGGTCATTATGAGGTCAAGGCCATGAGAGCGCACGATCATGGCTGGTCAGTAGCGCTGCATCTATTACTTTGCCGCATTAACGTATTCGCTTGTGTCGTTTTGTAAGGCTGTTGATTTTACGTGACATTGTAAATAAACACGACGGCATGAGTGTGTGTGTATGGGAGGGGGTCTGTGTGTGTGTGTGTGTATGGGAGGGGGGTCTGTGTGTGTGTGTGTGTGTGTGAGAGAGAGAAAAAGAGAGAGAGAGGTTGAGTGTGTTTGATTAGACGTTGCTTTTAAAATAAAAGTATATTTCCTTTCTTTCTCATGACCAAGGTCTTCTAAACTGTCCACTGACTTTTTGTAAGACAGTTTTTCTACGATTTGTTTTGGAGAGAAACCCTGCTACAACAGACCGCTCCAGCATTTTATCTTGGACGACGACAAAGAACCGTGATCAGTAAAAGACAAGAAAAACACCAACCAAGAACGTACACCTGTCGCCTTAACACTTTCTACCTATGTTGACCAAGTTTTTTTTAGCCGAGACCAGCTGTGCTGCAGCAGGTCACTCAGGATTGTAGTTACATGTGTAGTAACTGTGTATCAATACGCTGGAATGCAGGCGTTAGATGGACGTTACAGGAAGCGACTGAAGCTAACAGTCTGATCGGATATATCCGTACCTGGTCAGATAGAGCCATATGAGTGGGTTTCGGATATATCCGAACCTGGGAGACAATGAGTTAACACAGTAGCCCCTTGGACTACAGGGATTATGTTGTATCTGTGTAGGTGTCAAACGTCACTCGATGTCATTACTCACGGGTACAGTTCCCACGGGCCACGTCTGGAGTTGCCTTGCTAAGTCATCAGTGAAATTGGTACTTATTGTACAGCCAGTTCTTTATGAATATTTTAGTACTTGCAGGATTGGCACTCTCTTTACTGTCCTCTGTGTACTGTGCTAGGCTATTTGCAGGTTGTTTCGGAAAGGTTTCGCATAGAAAAAAAATATATATATACTTGAATACTGTTTGCTTTGTTAAGACTGTTGTTGAAATCGACGTGATAACAACGACGACGGCGACGATGATGATGATGATGATAATGATGATGGCGACGATGACGACAATGATGATGATGATGATGATGATGATGATGATGATGATAATGATGATGATGATGACGCTGATGATAATGATTATGGGGTTGGTGGTAGTTATGGTAATAACACTGATGACGTCTGTTCGCCTATTTTTTTAGTTTAAAAAATACATGCACGTTAATGACCTTGCGCTTGGCTTATAGAAAACATATAATATCCCTTGATTTTGTTTCTTTTGAAACATGGAGGAATTAGGATCAGATCGGCATTTGCAAAAAGCCCGATGGAATGAATCCAAAATTTATGACGAAGTGCGCACGAACTGAGGTGACAATAATCTTCCGGCGGCGAAAGATATGATCAGCCTACGAGTTCTTAAAGTAGAGCTAGAATAACGTAGGCCGATTTACAACTTATTTGTCTTTTTGGGCGTAATCTGTCTCTTTTTCTCTGCATGTTTTATCTCCAGCATGTTTTCTGTATGCCTCTGTCTCCGTCTCTGTCCGTATGTCTGTCTTTACTGTCCGGCTCTTTGTCTCTGTCTCTGTCTCTCTTTCTAATCTCTCCCAACCCCCCAACCCCCCCCCCCCCACACCCCCCCCCCCCTCTCCATGTAGTATTTATGCTCTGTTTTTCTACACCCAAGCACTATCCCTCTTCCCAAATGTCGTTCTCTCTTTGTCCCGAGTGTATCTGCGTGCATGCTTTTTTCTGTCTTTTTTGCTTTTTTTTCTCAAGCTTTTTCGACTTTAATAACCCTGTATCCCCTGGATGTGTTATGATAATTTAGTTTCTCAGCTCTCCCTGTCCCTTGAGTAAAAAAAAAAAAAGAAATGTCATTGTCATTGAGCATCTGTCCTTCCTGATCCCTACTTCTCTGCCCCCATCCCCCTCCCCCTCGTCCTAACCTATTCGTATCGCTTGAGGACAGGTTGCTCCACTAGCCATGGATTATCTTTCCTCGCCGTTCTGTCCCTCGCCCATGTGTCCTCTCCGTCTTACCTCCCCCCCCCCCCCTCTCTCTCTCTCTCTCTTTACATTTCCCATATCCCCGTTGACAGGTTAGTTACCTAACCAAGTAACACCCCCCACAGACACACACACACTTCTCCCTGTCCCTCGTCAATCTGTCCTTTTGTTGTCCTTCCCTCCCGCCCCCCCCCCCCCCCCCCCCCCCCTCCGCCTATAATAATAATAAATCACTTGTCTATAGCGCAAACCCCGAATTGACAGCTCCAAGCGCTTTTTCCCTCGGCCCTTGCCCATACCCTTATTGCTGTTGACATGTTGGTCCCCCATACATGTAATCCACGCATTCCCCACATGTCCCTCGTCCGTCCGTCCGTCCTTCCGGTTTTCCCGCCCTCTCTGCCCCCCCCCCCCCCCCCCCCCCTTCTGACTGTTCTGTATCGTAGAGGACCGTAATGGGCAGAATATACCTGCGCAGTTTCAGCGGCACAGACGACGCACTGCCTATTATTTATGCCGCGATAGGGATTATGACGAGTACTTGGCCTGTTTTCCTTTCATGCAACGTGTAGCGGGCATGGATCGATAAGCTGCACTGCGTCGTCGGTCCTGCTGAAGTTGCATAGGTGAGCGGAGCCCCTTAGGTTTGTTCCAATGCCACTTATCACTGACAGTTGGGCGCGTTCCTAAAGTCAAGCGATGCATTCGTCTTTCCTCTGCTGCTTTCCTTGGGAACTTCTATTTCTGGTTCTTCTGTGACATTTTTCGACTTTGTGATCGCATCTTGGATGGAGCACAGAGAGAGAGAGAGAGACAGAGAGAGAGAGAGAGAGAGAGAGAGAGACAGAGAGAGAGAGAGAGAGAGAGAGAGAGACAGACAGACAGACAGACACAGACAGACAGACAGACAGACAGACAGACAGAAAAAGGAGGGGAGAGAAAATGTGTGGGAGTGTGTGTGTCTGTGTGCGTGTGTGCGTGCGTGCATCTGCGTATGTGTCTTTCTGTCTCCAGAGAGAGACAGACAGACAGACAGAGGAGGGGAGAAAAAAATGTGTGGGAGTGTGTGTGTTCGTCCGTGCGTGTGTCTGTGTATGTGTCTTTCTGTCTGCCTGTGCCTGCTTGTGGGCGTTTGTTTGTTCGGGGTGTGTTTGAGTGGGGGGGCCAAGGGGGGGGGGGGGGGGGGACTCATCCTGCGAGGGTCATCGTAGGTCCTTGCCTACCTATCACTGTCTACAATACATCCTTTCTTGCTGATTGGTCTCGGAGAGAGGAATTGTGGGGACAAAGACATCAAGAAACACTTCTTTGATTAGTTCACTGGTGCGTATTTGGTGTGTTGCTGTTTTCAAGGTCAAAAACAGAGGGACCTAATTATTTCTTCTTTTGTATTTTATGTTCATATTTTTGGCATCCCATCATTATCATCATGAACACCTGCAGTATTATCGACGCGACATTCAAGGTTTGCGGACAGATTCGGATACGCTCATAAATTATTTAGTCAGATATACAAACAGACGGAGACAGACACAAACATAACAAGTCGCGTAAGGCGAAATTACTACATTTAGTCAAGCTGTGGAACTCACAGAATGAAACTGAACGCACTGCATTTTTTCACAATGACCGTAGTCCGCCGCTTGTGCATAACGGAGTGAAACTGACGAGCCTGTTCAGCGCGGTAGTGGTTTCGCTGTGCTGCATAGCACGCTTTTCTGTACCTCTCTTCGTTTTAACTTTCTGAGCGTGTTTTAATCCAAACATATCATATCTATATGTTTTTGGAATCAGGAACCGACAAGGAATAAGATGAAATTGTTTTTAAATCGATTTCGGAAATTTAATTTTGATCATAATTCTTATATTTTTAATTTTCAGAGCTTGTTTTTAATCCAAATATAACATATTTATATGTTTTTGGAATCAGGAAATGATGTAGACTAAGATGAACGTAAATTTGGATCGTTTTATATAAAAAAAAAATATTACAATTTTCAGATCTTTAATGACCAAAGTCATTAATTATTTTTTAAGCCACCAAGCTGAAATGCAATACCGAAGTCCGGCCTTCGTCGAAGATTGCTTTACAAAAATTTCAATCAATTTGATTGAAAAATGAGGGTGTGACAGTGCTGCCTCAACTTTTACAAAAAGCCGGATATGACGTCATCAAAAGTATTTATCGAAAAAAAGAAGAAAAAAACATTCGGGGATATCATTCCCAGGAACTCTCATGTCAAATTTCATAAAGATCGGTCCAGTAGTTTGGTCTGAATCGCTCTACACACACGCACGCACAGACACACACACACACGCACGCACACACACACACACACATGCACCACGACCCTCGTCTCGATTCTTCCTCTATGTTAAAACATTTAGTCAAAACTTGACTAAATGTAAAAAGCCAGCTAGCCAGTCAGACGGACAGACCCCCCCCCCCCCCAACACACACACACACACACACATATACGTGCACTTACGCGCACACACACACACACACACACACACACACACACACACACACACACACGCACGCACACTCGCACGCACACACACATATATACGCACACAAACACACACACACACACACACACACACACACACGCGTGCGCGCGGTCATTGCACACAGTTCAACAAAAAAATACTTTTCAACGAGCGGAGAGGAGGGGCGGTTTAGAGGCCGGGGTTTGAGGAGTACGGGAGATGTTTTAGACGCAATATCAACACCTGCTTTGTACAAGACATCGTCAGTTCTCTTATCGGTCCTCCTTTCGATTACAGTCTCAATACAGCCATTATAACACTGCCTGGTCACTAACACGGGAACCATTAGCACGTGCAACCCTCTTGCTGTGACCACCGCTGTCATGCCAAGAACACACGCACATAGGGTAAAGCTGCATTGATTTTATCAGTGCGTTTGTCGGCGTGGCGTTTCGAGGGGTGTGAGTGTGTATGTTGTGATAGTGATTGGGGTGAGACTGCCTGCATGTTGTATATAAATCTATGTCAGTGTTTGCCAAATGATACAACATGCCCTCTTCTATGTCTAATGCACATAAACACACATTACACGTTTTCGCCTCTGTTTTGTTCATGTCTTGGGCTCCGCCTTGCTCCTTCTCTTCTTCTCTCCTCTCTCTTTGTCTTCCTCTTATAGGCTTATTACTCCTTCTATCCTCCTCTTTTTCTCTCTCCCTCCTCTTCTTTTCAATCTTGTTCTCCTTTGTCTTCTTTCTTCCTTACCTCTTCCTTCTCTCCCTTTCCTTCCGTATTCTTTCTCCTCATCTTTATGTCTGCGTCTCTTCCTCATTCTTTTGTTCTCCACTTTTCCTTCTCTTCTAGTCCTTCACTTTGTCTCGTCCGTCTGTCCTTTACCACCCTCTCACATCCGTCTGTCCTTTACCACCCTCTCACATCCGTCTGTCCTTTACCACCCTCTCACATCCGTCTGTCCTTTACCACCCTCTCACATCCGTCTGTCCTTTACCACCCTCTCACATCCGTCTGTCCTTTACCACCCTCCCACATCCGTCTGTCCTTTACCACCCTCTCACATCCGTCTGTCCTTTACCACCCTCTCACATCCGTCTGTCCTTTACCACCCTCTCACATCCGTCTGTCCTTTACCACCCTCTCACATCCGTCTGTCCTTTACCACCCTCCCACATCCGTCTGTCCTTTACCACCGGTACCCTCCCACATCCGTCTGTCCTTTACCACCCTCTCACATCCGTCTGTCCTTTACCACCCTCTCACATCCGTCTGTCCTTTACCACCCTCTCACATCCGTCTGTCCTTTACCACCCTCTCACATCCGTCTGTCCTTTACCACCCTCTCACATCCGTCTGTCCTTTACCACCCTCTCACATCCGTCTGTCCTTTACCACCCTCTCACATCCGTCTGTCCTTTACCACCCTCTCACATCCGTCTGTCCTTTACCACCCTCTCACATCCGTCTGTCCTTTACCACCCTCTCACATCCGTCTGTCCTTTACCACCCTCTCACATCCGTCTGTCCTTTACCACCCTCTCACATCCGTCTGTCCTTTACCACCCTCTCACATCCGTCTGTCCCCCTCTCTTCCTCATTTATTTTCTCCTCTCATATTCTCTTTTCCTCTCCTATCTACTGCTCCTTTCCCATCATCTTCTGTGCTGCCCTTTCTGTTCTTGTATCCCCTACCCCCTCCTCATCCATCTTCCCCGTCTCCTCTCCTCCCGTCTCTCCTTCTTTGTTTTGTGATTTTTCCTCTACTGTGAACTTTTTCTCAAGTAATTGTAGTTGTGGTTGCATAAATGACAGAGCTAAGTAAAACACAATGCGTGTCATTTAACAAAAACGAAAGCTTACAACTTGCTCCAGATCTCATGTGAAGAAAGTTAATAACGGTCCACACATTTCAGCCTCTGTGAGATCTGAACGAGACTAATTATGGAGAAGACAAGACCGTTCGTATCCTAATGCAGTCTCTCATTTTTTCGAAATTCCTAGCCAAGTGGGCAATTATTGTCCTCCAGTTTGTAAAGTGTGGTAACATTTATAAACGTGCAATTACAGCGAACGGTCAATAAAAAGATGTGTACGTGTCTTTCTGTATTGGTTACATTATTGTGTGGATCAAAAATAACTGCGTCATCTCTTGCTTATTGTTTGTTTCTGTCTCTCTCTTGCTCTGTCTGTCTGTCTGTTTGTCTGTCTGTCTGTCTGTCTGTCTGTCTGTGTCTGTTTGTCTGTCTGTCTGTCTGACTATCTGCCTGTCTGCATGTCTGTATCTCATCTTTTTCTTTCTTTTCTGTTTTTAAATTTGTCTTGTGGTTTTCAAGAGAATACATTGAAATAATGCAAAGGTTCAAAAACGTATTCATTTTAGGATAAGGAAGTACTTCAAATTCTCCAAATCTTTTCAAGGAAATACTTACATTTTCTTTTATCTCTCATTATAATTGTGGTTTTTTTCTGGATTTTAAGGACACCGTCCTCGAATATTGACCTTCATGCAAGTTTGACAAGGAAATGCAACTGATCATTACATAGGTGTTTTTTACATTTAGTCAAGTTTTGACTAAATGTTTTAACGTGATAGAGGGGGAATCGAGACGAGGGTCGTGGTGTATGTGTGTGTGTGTGTGTGTGTGTGTGTGTGTGTGTGTGTGTGTGTGTGTGTGTGTGTGTGTGTGTGTGTGTGTGTGTGTGTGTGTGTGTGTCTGTCTGTGCATGTGTGTGTGTAGAGCGATTCAGACTAAACTGCTGGACCGATCTTTATGAAATTTGACATGAAAGTTCCTGGGTATGATATCCCCGGACGTTTTTTTTATTTTTTCGATAAATACCTTTGATGACGTCATATCCGGCTTTTTGTAAAAGTTGAGGCGGCACTGTCACACCCTCATTTTTCAATTAAATTGATTGAAATTTTGGCAAAGCAATCTTCGACAAAGGCCGGGGTTTGGTATTGCATTTCAGCTTGGTGGCTTAAAAATTAATTATTGACTTTTGTCATTAAAAATCTGAAAATTGTAAAAAAAAATTGTTTTTTATAAAACGATCCATATTTACGTTCATCTTATTCTTCATTATTTTCTCATTCCAAAAACATATAAATATGTTATATTCGGATTAAAAACAAGCTCTGAAAATTAAAAATATAAAAATTATGATTAAAATTAAATTTCCGAAATCGTTTTAAAAACTTTTTTTTATCTTATTCCTTGTCAGTTCCTGATTCCAAAAACATATAGATATGATATGTTTCGATTAAAACACGCTCAAAAAGTTAAAACGAAGAGAGGTACAGTAAAGCGTGCTATGAAGCACAACGCAACCACTACCGCGCCAAACAGGCTCGTCACTTTCACTGCCTTTTGCACTAACGGCGGATTACGTTCAGTTTTATTCTGTGAGTTCCACAGCTTGACTAAATGTAGTAATTTCGCCTTACGCGACTTGTTTTTCTTCCGTCCATTTCTTTTTCTCTGAGCCACCTCCGCACAAAAAAAACAAAAAAAAACAATACAACAAAGACCTTAACGAAAGCAGACATACACCCGTTTCGATCCTACCTTCGCGTTGTCATTTTGAATACAGTGGTGCCTGCGATGAAAGGACACCTTTGGGACAAGCACAATGTGTCCCTACATTGCAGGTGGCCTGTCATGACAGGTTTATTTTGGTAGAGAAAATAGCCAAAGGGACCTCAGAATGTGTCCTTTTAAGGGAGGTGTCCTCTCATTGGAGGGGCCACATATCGCAGGTACCCCTGTAGCACATTTTTGTTCCAGGATCGGCTTGGTCCTTAATCTGACGCACAGCTGACGTGTCGGTGTCCGCCTTTTAAAAATATTCTAGGTCTGGTTGCACACATTTAGGATACTACGTTTTCAGTCTAGAGACATCCTGGTTGCTGCCGCGCGAGCCGAGAAAATTTTCCCTCTTTATCTTCACTGCGCTGGCTGCAAAACCCCTCCGCGCGGAGGTGTTTTTAAAACACATCAGACACAGGGTGTTTTACTGTTTGTGTGTTGTCAGTTGTTTTGTTTCTGCATGTTAGCTTTGACTGGTGGGGGGGGGGGGGGGGGGGGGGGGTGGAGGAGAGTTTGGGAGGGGGGGGATGTTGCGAGATATGAGTGCACTTAGGGCAATTGCACGAATCTTAGCAATGTTGATTAACGTAACTGATAATTACAAACGGCACTGTTAAATAACCGATATATGCTCAACAGTAAAAAGCACAGTACACGGCGTGGGTTTTTTTGCTGTCATTTTGTTTACTAATAAAACTATCCCCTAAAAATATAATCACATGAACCTCATGTTGTCTTCAAAATTGTGTATGATTCAGAATGATTAGTGATTTTAGTTGATCTGGCAACTTGATTAATTGGATATTTAATAGATTCAACTATCAGTCCATCTATTAATCAACCGATGGATTGTACGACTAATTGTTTTGGAAAGAAAACTGCATTTCGTTGTTTTATATGGTGGACACGACTAGATCTATAGCTAGTCAGTCCAGAAATGGCAAAAATTTGCACCAAGCGGGGCCATATTATCAGAGTGCCCGTCCTGCTTGGCAAGGCGTGCAAATGACAGCGGGATACCAAAGGGAATACAAGACTTCAGCGAGCGCTGTCTTAAGTAATTGTCACCATTACTCCGCAGACGACTGCCCTGTTCTCCGACGGCGCCAGACCTGAGTACCCTACGTAATGTCTTCGATCGCTTGCAAGGGTTGATCGCAATTTTGCCACATGTTGGGGGTAAAATTAGACCAAATTCCTTGTTGCAAGTGCGAGAAGATTCCTTGTTTAACCTTTGTACGATTGCACGCACACACAAATACACACACACACACACACACACACACACACACAAATACACACACACACACACACAAATACACACACACACACACACACACACACACACATCCACACACACACACACACACACACGCACGCACGCACGCAGGAATTCAGACAGAAGAAAAGATTGACAAAAAGCAGAAAGGAGCAAATCTTTCAAATAAATGTCGACGAAAACCAAAATGAAATTAGATTGGAAAGAAACAGACACAACGAACTAAAACTAAAAAGACTCTTCCAATTCTGTGAAACAGCATATGGACATATATTTAATAGAAAATAAAGAGTTAGGAAAGATAAAATGGATGTTCTGGTCCAATTTCTGTCAGAATTGCAAAGGAAAAAACAAAACAAAAACACTTCGGGTGGTGACGGGGGTGGGGGTAGGAACGAGAAGGGGTCAAGTTTTAAAGTGTTGAGGAGTGGGGGAGGGGGGAGGGGGAGGGGGGGGCTACTACACGCATCTATCGAACAGTCTGGGATGCATTTAAACTGACAGTCATGTACAAAGAAATGGACAGAAACATAGATCCATGAGACATAAGATCACGCATTCGATTCTTTGATTATGTTGTCAATACAGAATAAACAATGCATGGGAAAAACAAGCTTGAATACAAAACAAGAAGAGCAAACGCTCGATCGAGTCACTTTCGCAGTTCTGAATATTATATGAGGCATCAGATGGACAGGAAGAAATTGCTATTCACAACACAATGAGTCACGTTCACATAAAATTTGAGCCCGGTCACTTTTATAGTTTCCGAGAAAAGCCCAACGTTAAGTTGTGTGTTGCCGAACAGAAAAGGCTAGTTATCTCCCTTGTTTTTCTGATAACGTTCGTAAAAGGCTACAGATGTAAATACTTTGATGTAAAGAATAATCCTACAAAGTTTCAATCACATCCGATGAACTTTGTCAAAGATATAAAATGTCTAATTTTTCCTTTGACGCTGACCTGTGACCTTGAAAAAGGTCAAAGGTCAACGAAACCATCGTTAAAGTGTAGAGGTCATTGGAGGTCACGACTAAACAAAATATGAGCCCGATCGCTTTGATAGTTTCCGAGAAAAGTCCAACGTTAAGGTGGTGTCTACGGACGGCCGGCCGGACAGACTAACACTGACCGATTACATAGAGTCACTTTTTCTCAAGTGACTCAAAAAACAAAGATATGCACGCCAACAAAGCATACAACGCCGCACAACTAAAACAGTCATCTAATAGAACTTGCCCGTACAAGCAAGTGCAAGTAACCACAACTGAGTTGCTTTTACGTCTCTCCAGGCAAGGGAGGAAACTAGGCCATGATATCCATGAGTTGCGTTTCTTGTTGCGCGCCATTACAGACCGTACGGCACATTGGGAGATATGTATCTGAAGGCTCTTGGCATAATGGTTCTTCGTGCAAGGCAATTTTTCGTTGAGCTATTGCCGAATGAGCATTGTGCAACTTGCAATGGAAACAAAGGGAAGAGGAATAAACAGACGCCGTGTGGAATAGTTGGATGGTGGGAATGTAATTGTTGTACTATCTTGCGTGTCAGTGCGGGTGGGTGGGGATACATGTGTGGGGGGAGCTGGGGGTTGAGTGTCAGCGTGTGTGTGTGGAGGGGAGTACATCAGTTGTGTGTGTGTGTGTGTGTGTGTGTGTGTGTGTGTGTGTATTCGTGCCTGTGTGTGTGTTTGTGTGTCAAGGGGGGGAGATGGTGGGGGGGCGAAGAGAGAGAGAGAGAAAGAGAGAGAGAGAGAGAGAGAGAGAGAGAGAGAGAGAGAGAGAGAGAGAGATGAAATGATAACCTTGTCACTTCCCTCCCTCCATCCCTCTCCCACTCGGTCTTTCACCACTGAATTGCTGACAGCAGTTTCGGCGCAGTAACAAGGTCCCTCTACCACCACCACCCCAACCCCACCACGCCCATACCCTCACCATCAGCCACATGCAGGAGTTAAATCAATCCCAAACAGACGCAACGAATGTAAACCATGATAAGTATCTGATACCCCCAAACCCCACAAAATTCCAAGGCAGCTCCAGCTCCGAATCAGTTGAGCCGACATCGACAGCTACCCCGCTATCAAAACATCAGTTCTCTCAAAAGACCACACATTAGCGCACAGACGCGTAGTTGCATCCACAATCAGTACTAACAAGTGTGCTTCTTAAGGCTGTAGACAGTTATTTTGCGGGAATTTTGGTCAAATGCGACTTTGTTTTGATTGTGAAGTTGTATTCTTAAACCCTTACTACACTGGTTTTCGCGACAAATATCGCTCTTTAGTACATCATTTCATGTCCCTTCAAATGAGGACATTAACACATGTCCTAGATGTTTTTGGTAATGTGTAAAACAGGAACAGTGAAACCGGAATTGTATACATTTACTGATTTTTTGTTTATAGATTTTGTAACAGTCCTGGTTTTACTGTAAAACATATATTTTCGGCGAACAGTTTTTTTTTATGAAACCTTTCGCGTCGCAATGGACGTACACGTATATACTGTCAGCTAGTAATGTTGTCGCGACACGTGTCGCTGGACAGTGTGAGTGGGTTTGATCGGTTAAAGGGTTTGGTTTCCAGATGCACCGGTGCATCCACAGATAGCGTTGTTTACCAGTCTAACTGTTCAACGTGTGTGCACGCAAGCAGAAACTTTTGAGCACGCTTTAGCGAAGGCTGGTAGAATTGAACCCGTGCCGATACTTTGAAAAGACCACCGCGCACGCATGATTACATAACGAGTCAAACGTTCCCATTCAGTTAAACGCACAGCCGGGTCTAAATAAGACCCCGCGTGCATATGATTACTTTATGAGTCCCACTTTTTTAACATAAATTATACGCACGTAAGCTTCAGCCGCGAGAGAGAAACGCAGAATTCAAGTCGTCAACGCCATATCAGTTTACACGTAATCTTCAGAAGGGATGCAGAATTCAACACGATTCTACGAAAATACTTGCGAGTGCCATAGCATGGTTACATAACGAGTCCAACTGGCTTTGGACAGACCGCGCGTGCAGATGACGGCTTTACGAGTCCCATTTTTCAACATATACGCACGTAAGCTTCAACGAGGGAGAAACGCAGAATTCAAGTCGTGCTGATGAAAGCAATAGCTGCAGAGCACACGTGGTTGTTTTGCTAGCCAGCGTCTGGTCTGGAAGATGAGCCCGATAGGACAGAACAACGTGTGTCTGTGTGTGCGCCGGAGTGTGCGGTATTGGACGTGAGAAGCCTGCAGGAGTGTATATAAATGAGACAATATCTCACGCCAGCCTCGATTTTGCCCAGTGAAGAATTCGGTGGTGTAATATTACTCAAGTATGACAATTCCAACGACATTATCTCACACCAGCCTCGAATTTACCCAACTGAAGAAGAAGAGTTCGGGGGTGTTATTCTACTATTTCAGTGACAATTTCTAGTTTGTGATATTGTATTGATTTCAAGGATCAAGGGTCGTCGACAATAATAATACTTAAGTCAGTGCTTGATTGTCAAAACCAATGTTTCGATCAATTGATAGCTTATAATTTTTGTTTTTCTTTTAGCAAAGGTAATGCTGTTGCACCTGGAAAAGTACCACAATTTGTACTATAAACGTCAGTGTTTGTTTTCTACGCGTAAGCAAGTGTGTTCAAATATAGTAAACTGCCAAACTGCCGTAAATGCGTGATTTATAAGTGTGAACGCAGTCCTCAGCTGTTTCAAAGTAATCTACATTCGCCGTGGGACTAAAACAATATCTGCATCATCAGACTGTGTCACTGAAAGTGAAAGTATCAGGTGGTATTTGCTCTTACTTTCACTGACATCATGTCAATTGTTTTTCTGCTCTGGTGTTCGCTGTTCTCCAAGTTTTGAAGGCGACCAACTCTTCAGAGTAAGTTTTAATACACGTAATTGAAGGGTATATTTTTGTTATAGTACACTAATGTTAACAAACAAATCGAAGAAGGAGACTTACACTTCCGTCAGAGTAGGTCAGAACACATCTTCAAAAACTGTTAAAAGAATTACGTTTGCATAAATTTGTTTTTACAAAGACTATGTTTTGATAGTTAACTAATGTTAACAAACAAATCGAAGAAGGAGACTTACACTTCCGTCAGAGTAGGTCAGAACACATCTTCAAAAACTTTTAAAAGATATTAATTACGTTTGCATAAATTTGTTTTTACAAAGACTATGTTTTGATAGTTAACTAATGTTAACAAACAAATCGAAGAAGGAGACTTACACTTCCGTCAGAGTAGGTCAGAACACATCTTCAAAAACTTTTAAAAGAATTACGTTTGCATAAATTTGTTTTTACAAAGACTATGTTTTGATAGTTAACTAATGTTAACAAACAAATCGAAGAAGGAGACTTACACTTCCGTCAGAGTAGTACAGAACACATCTTCAAACACTTTTAAAAGAATTACGTTTGCATAGATTTGTTTTTACAAAGACTAGAAAAATATGTCAAAAACAATGAATTTCATGTCGCCGTCCAGTTGATGAAACTTGAAAATGGCAATGTGAAAATCCATCGTTTTTTTTCGCTTCAGTACAGATGCCTAAAGATTGCTGACTATGTCGAAAACGTAGTGCACACTGTATTGATTGCGATGGTAAAGATGAAAACATTTAAGCATTGCACAGGCACTATCAATATTTAATGTGAAAATGACGTTGATGATGGCAACATTTTCTGTTAGAATTACCGCAGTATCGCAGCATCTGTTATGACCCCATAGTGTTACCGTTCGATATGTGTGCGTGCATGTGTCCGTGCGTGCGTGCGTACGTGCGTGCGTGCGTGTGTGTGTGTGTGTGCGCGTGTGTGTGTGTGTGTGTGTGTGTGTATGTGTGTGTGCGTGCGTGCGTGTGTGCGTGCGTGCGTGCGTGTGTATGTGTGTGTGTGTGTGTGTGTGCTTTCTGTCCTTATAACGTCAGTTTTCCAACAATGAAAGAAATCAGGACTTGGGTTGTTGCACACAAGCTTTCGTTATGATTTAAACTAAACGGGTATATGTTATTTCGTTTAACAGATCAGTGATATTTTAGCGATGCGTACATTTACATGTTTAATTGGTAAGTAAGTCGAATAGTAAATTGTATAAGTATCAATGTCGCTAACGCTTCAGGATTACGCTTGCTGCATATGTTGAAGTAGAAATACCGAAGATCAAAGGTTTGTGGGTGAAAGGATGGTGTATTTCTGAGGAAATGTGAAGGTTTCGTCGGTTCTAGTACTTCTGCTTTTCATGAAATGTTCCCATCAGGGGCTTCTCTCTTGATGTGTTTGCATACACGCACAGAAATGCCAATTACGTGCAGTCACAATCAAGCACGATCGTATGTAAACATATCATTCGCACAGGCGCGCGAACACTCAGGCAAACATCAGTGCACGTGAGCACCCATCGATGCAATAGACGATTTTTGGGAATAGCTCTGTTACTGTTACATGGCCGTTCGGCAGAGTTATGCCGCTTGAATCTCGGACAAATATTCGATTCCGCTTCCGGCCAACACGTGCTCGAAGTAAACAAGCAAGGACAGAGGAGAGAAATCGGTCCAGGCATTGGTGTACTCCCGGTTGGCCGTATCTCGTCAGTTTGGCCGTATCTCGTTTGACCGTATCTCGTTTGACCGTATGCATTCATTGGAACGGACTCGCAGGCTCGTTTGACCGTATTTGCCAGACATTATGCGTCAGTTGCTCTTAACCTTGGGTAAAGTGTGATTCTGAGAGTCAAAACCCTGCGCGTACGTAACATCATTTTCTTCCCATTTGTGAAACGTGACATTACACGCCGGTGTAACACGAGAAAATTACTCCCACGAGATTTTTACTCCGGAGTAAACATTTCGTACGAAAACTGAGTTACTCCCTTTACGAAAAAAGCACTCCCCCATTGCACGAGAAAATTACTCCCCAAGACAGGTGAAATCCGAGTAAACATTTCGTACAAAATGTTACTCCCCTGACGAATAAATAACGAATAAATTACTTCACCCCAACACAAGCAATTTAACCTCCCATGCCAGGTGTACGAAATTTTTACTCCCTTGTCCCCTGTTAGTCTTGGTGGTGGAAGGGGTGGAAGGAGGGTAGCGCGACATTCGTGTGCGCGAGATCACTTATTGGCATTATCCCTTCGCCCGCATCCCATTTTTGCGTACGAGATTTTTACTGGAAGTAAAAACAAGTCGCGTAAGGCGAAAATACAATATTTAGTCAAGTAGCTGCCATTTTTCAGCAAGACCGTATACTCGTAGCATCGTCAGTCCACCGCTCATGGCAAAGGCAGTGAAATTGACAAGAAGAGCGGGGTAGTAGTTGCGCTAAGAAGGATAGCACGCTTTTCTGTACCTCTCTTTGTTTTAACTTTCTGAGCGTGTTTTTAATCCAAACATATCATATCTATATGTTTTTGGAATCAGGAACCGACAAGGAATAAGATGAAAGTGTTTTTAAATTGATTTGGACAATTTAATTTTGATAATAATTTTTATATATTTAATTTTCAGAGCTTGTTTTTAATCCGAATATAACATATTTATATGTTTTTGGAATCAGCAAATGATGGAGAATAAGATAAACGTAAATTTGGATCGTTTTATAAATTTTTATTTTTTTTTACAATTTTCAGATTTTTAATGACCAAAGTCATTAATTAATTTTTAAGCCACCAAGCTGAAATGCAATACCGAACCCCGGGCTTCGTCGAAGATTACTTGACCAAAATTTCAACCAATTTGGTTGAAAAATGAGGGCGTGACAGTGCCGCCTCAACTTTCACGAAAAGCCGGATATGACGTCATCAAAGACATTTATCAAAAAAATGAAAAAAACATATGGGGATTTCATACCCAGGAACTCTCATGTCAAATTTCATAAAGATCAGTCCAGTAGTTTAGTCTGAATCGCTCTACACACACGCACACACGCACACACGCACACACACACGCACATACACCACGACCCTCGTTTCGATTCCCCCTCGATGTTAAAATATTTAGTCAAAACTTGACTAAATATAAAAATGGGGAGTAAAAATTTCGTGGAGGGAGTACTTTTTTCGTGCCTTGGGGAGTTCTTTTCTCGTACGAAAAGTGTACTCGGAGTAAGAATTTCGTACGAAATATTTACTCCGGAGTAAATTGTTCGTGGAGTAAAAATTTCGTGTTACACCGGTCACTAGCGAGAGGGAGTGTCTCCAACACTTGTACAGGAACCACGCGATGGTTGTCTGAGCTAAGGCAAGGCTACTCACTCTTTTACAACCCACACAAAACCGACAGAGTTATTTCCGGAATGCGTCAGACATGCCCTCACTCGCATTCACGTGCGCACACACTCACACACGCACACACACACACGCACACACACAAACACACACTCAAATTTACACGCAAACGCAGTCATACACGCGCGCACGCACGCCCGCGCGCACCCACGCCCGCACGCACACACACACACACACACAATCACACACACACACGCACACACACACAAACGTGTACTCACACCACCCCCAACCTCCTCTCTCTCTCTCTCTCTCTCTCTCTCTCTCTCTCTCAAGAATCGCTCAACGAATCAATACTCACATCGCAAGTGTTTCACAAGTAGAGGCGCTCTAATCTAGCCTCCGAAAAAAGAATTGGAAAGACCCCAATCAGGACCGCAAGACAGCAACCCCCTTTCAATTGTAGACGTCATCGATTATCTAAGCCCGTTGCATTGTTATGTGTGACAGGGTAATTTGCATGTGAAGTTGTTTTGTTGTGCATGCTGTCGTTTTATTTTCGGTTTTACGATTTAGATAAACTTCCATTTTTATTTGGTTGTAATCGATTCTCTTTGCTTTGTCTGTTGCATTCGATTTGTGACAACGTGAATTGTTTCAGATGAACACTCGCGCTGTACTTTCATATTGCTGTTTGAAAACTTGATGCAAGATGGAGAGTGTAAACTTTTCTGTCTGGCTTTTAAAACGGCCGTCCTTTTCAGAAAATGCCTATGTGGCGATTCAACATGTCGATTGTAAAATCAAAAGGTCACGGTGGGAAAATGCGAACATCTTTATTTTTCACATCAAATTTCTTCTTTTGTGAATGCTCCTGTTAACCATGACGAAACTGTTCAGACTGTCTTGGGGAATGAGAGAATATTTTCACTTGAACGCACAGTATATCAACCATCAACAACCTGGCTGTATTGTGCGCATTGCAAGGAGTTTTTGCTGAATCAGTTTCTCACGATGTCAGTGAAGCGTTAAATTGATTAGCCGGACGGGCGCAGTGGCGTGGTTGTAAGACGTCGGCCTCCTAATCGGGAGGTCGTGAGTTCGAATCCCGGTCGCTTCCGCCTGGTGGGTTAAGAGTGGAGATTTTTCCGACCTCCCAGGTCAACTTATGTGCAGACCTGCTTAGTGACTTAACCCCCTTCGTGTGTACACGCAAGCACAAGACCAAGTGCGCACGGAAAAGATCCTGTAATCCATGTCAGAGTTCGGTGGGTTATAGAAACACGAAAATACCCAGCATGCCTCCCCCAAAATCGGCGTATGCTGCCTGAATGGCGGGGTAAAAACGGTCATACACGTACAAATGCACTCGTGCTAAAAACGTGAGTGAACGTGGGAGTCTAAGCTCATGAACAAAGAAGAAGAAGAAGAAGAAGATTAGGCGAAATCGACTTCACGAAGCCATTAACACTGAATTGACGGTAGGAAATGTCTTTGTAAAGTCGAATTCGGGTTCAGTTATATCTTGTCAACACCCTGCCCAACAAGAAATTCCTACGAGGTAGGAAAAACACCCCCGTCAAAGGGAAATAACCTTCTCAGTTGGTGGCAGTGACTGAGTGAGAATGGTTATTTCCCTTTGACCATGAAGATGTCCCTCTATAAGGCCTTGTATAATTTTAATCCACCAATAACTCCCTAACCGTGTGTTTGACTGGTCCCAATTTTTGTAAGGACCGTCTCAGGAATGTATAGAACCTGTTCACCAAGTTTGGTGACGATCGGTCCGTTCATTCTTGAGATCTATATGCGAACACAAACACACACCCAAACAAACAAACACATCGAGCGAAACCTATACACACCCCTATACCGGGGGTGTAAAAAGTAGAAGGGGTGGGGATTTTTGGTAGGATTCCAACTGGCCAGGCGGTTGCATGTTGCTATACATGTGTCTTTGATAAAAGGATGCTCGTTTTACGTGTACAAGCCTGTCAAAATGTGCAGTGATGAGCATTAAAGGCACAGTACGCCTCCCGTAAACCATCACAGATACTGTCAGGCTTTTACACACAGTACAAACACCCTTCCACTTGAACGATCACCAAACGGGAACATCGTAGGTGCCCTACGTAAAGAGCGAGCAATGTTCAAAGAATTAATTGTGCGGATTGTGTCAGAGACAATCGGACCGTGGTGCGTTTTGGCGCTAGACCTAACTTTTAAAATCTAAGTAATAAATTGACAGCAACCTTCTTAAATCATAAATTGACACAAACATTCTTAAATCATAAAAGAATTATTTTTTCATCAAGACAAGATCAGTACAATTCGAAGTTTTGAAAGTTTGAACAAAGAAAAGCCCGGAAGCAGGGTCACGCAAGGTCATGGTTCTCGTAGCAGACGACGGTTTATACCTATCGCCAGTTCCTCTGAACAGTCAAAAGCCATCGCTAGAGTTCTTGTGAACCACAGCCGTTTGTTTCGTGCATAGTGATAGTCAGAGATACTTAATAACGTGCTATTGCAGATAAGCTCACAGCGAGTCGCATTCAAATTACTAACTGACGACTACATTGTGAAAAAGGGAAACTGGATCACACGGGTTCACGATGGCTCAGGGGTAAGATAAACCACGCAAAAATAAATTCTTTGAAAATTGCTCGCTCTTTACGGAGGGCACCTATGATGTTCCCGTTTGGTGAGCGTTCAAATGAAAGGGTGTTTGTACTGTGTGTAAAAGCCTGGCAGTATCTGTGATGGTTTACGGGAGGCTTACTGTGCCTTTAACGAGAAGTAAATAAGGCCGTACTTTTTGCATCCAGTTTGACTTGGCTGGGAAATTAAACCGTTCCGTATTACTACTCAACCACTCAGTTTCTGCGGAGAAGGGTATACATGTGTCTTTGCTAAAACTAACAAGTCGCGTAAGGCGAAAATACAATATTTAGTCAAGTACCTGTCGAACTCACAGAATGAAACTGAACGCAATGTCATTTTTCAGCAAGACCGTATACTCGTAGCATCGTCAGTCCACCGCTCATGGCAAAGGCAGTGAAATTGACAAGAAGAGCGGGGTAGTAGTTGCGCTAAGAAGGATAGCACGCTTTTCTGTACCTCTCTTTGTTTTAACTTTCTGAGCGTGTTTTTAATCCAAACATATCATATCTATATGTTTTTGGAATCAGGAACCGACAAGGAATAAGATGAAAGTGTTTTTAAATTGATTTGGACAATTTAATTTTGATAATAATTTTTATATATTTAATTTTCAGAGCTTGTTTTTAATCCGAATATAACATATGTATATGTTTTTGGAATCAGCAAATGATGGAGAATAAGATAAACGTAAATTTGGATCGTTTTATAAATTTTAATTTTTTTTTACAATTTTCAGATTTTTAATGACCAAAGTCATTAATTAATTTTTAAGCCACCAAGCTGAAATGCAATACCGAAGTCCGGGCTTCGTCGAAGATTACTTGACCAAAATTTCAACCAATTTGGTTGAAAAATGAGGGCGTGACAGTGCCGCCTCAACTTTCACGAAAAGCCGGATATGACGTCATCAAAGACATTTATCAAAAAATTGAAAAAAAACTTTCGGGGATTTCATACCCAGGAACTCTCATGTCAAATTTCATAAAGATCGGTCCAGTAGTTTAGTCTGAATCGCTCTACACACACACAGAGACACACACACACACGCACACACGCACACACACACGCACATACACCACGACCCTCGTTTCGATTCCCCCTCGATGTTAAAATATTTAGTCAAAACTTGACTAAATATAAAAAGGATGCTCTTTTTACGTGTAAAAGCCTGACACAATAATTATTTTGCAGTGATGAACATAAACGAGAAGTAATGTACTTTTTGCATCCAGTTTGACTTGGCTGGAAAATTAAACCGTTCCGTATTACTTCTCGATAACTTTTTTTGCGGAGAAGGGGCCAACCTACATGACTGGCGCACTTTCCTTGAACAAAGCTGCTCGTATTAAGTTATATTGTGCAATACGAACTATGGCTGCAGCGGTTGAACGTTTGTGTTTTCTTTCTGATAAGATTCCAAACAGCGAAGCGTTTGTCCTGATCTTTGTTATTTCAAAAATAGAAAGATAATACTGCGCGTATTGCTTGCAAGATAGACTGAGGGAGTACCTGCTTTGAACTCGGACCATATTCAGACCCGTGTGTGAAAGTCGTTTGTACAATTTACTGTTTAAAAGAGTCAATCTAGTAGGTGTGTGCATTTGGAGCCCTGTTGATGATATGTGCCGAAAAAGTGTGTAAACCATGTGAGGCTTGTGTTTGCTTCGATTTAAAAAAGCATTATTGTCAGTATTTTCTCTGATGCTTGTGCTTGAAAAAAAAACCCGAGTTTAGGCGTGTGAGAAATGTGTGGAGGAAGGGGGTGGGGGGTGGGGCGAAGAGGTCTTCCACACTTATTGTCGTCATTGAGTTGTGGCTAAAAAAAAGTGTCACAGCAGTGAGAAATGTGGGAAGGAAGTGTGTGTGTGTGGGGGGGGGGGGGGACGTAGAGGGGTCATGCAGACTGTTAGACCTCATTGAGCTATGCCTGGCAAAATGTGACCCTCCATCACGGAATGAGTCGCATGTCACCTTTTCATAATTTTCATATTTTTACACGTTCTTAAAGAGGTTTTTTATTCTCTATCCAGTGGTGAAAACCGTTTTAGAAAAGAGCGAACACTTTTTGAGTTATAAGCCTGTGACTAAGGTGACCCTCACTCTGTTACCAGACACTCCCCGGACTTATATTAAGCCTGGCGCAGAACCGCGCGAAGTGACATGCGACTCATTTCGTGGTGGAGGGTCACAAATAGGGTCACATTGCAGTGAAAATGTTGGTGAGGAAGGGGGAGATGGGGGGTGAAGGGATCATGCAGACTTGTTGACGTCATTGAGCTGTGCCTTGCAAAAACGTCACAGTGTCACAGCAGTTTTTGCCAGCTGATGTAAAAAGTGCTGAAAAACACAGCTGTGTCTTCCCTGCAAAAGTGCCTCATCTAAATTGGGCCAGCGGGAGGGATAGATTTAATTATCAAGTGCCAGCAGCGATGGATATTAATCCGCGATGTGTATGCAGATTGGCGTGGTGTATTGATAATTATACCCTCCGGACGCTGTAACCCGTCCTGTGTCGGTTTCACCATCAACACAGAGTTAAAGCAGCAGTGTGTAGAATGTCGTCCTTGACTTTATACTGTGTTTTGGTGTCACCTGTCTGTTTTCTGTGTGAGTGTGTGTGCTATGGGTGTCTGTGTATCTCTGTCTCTGTCTCTGTTTGTCTCTGTCTCTGTCTCTGTTTCTGTCTCACGTTCTATGTCTGTCCTTCTGTCTGTCTGTCTGTCTGTCTGTCTATCTATCTGCCTGTCCAGTCTCTCTCTCTCTCTCTCTCTCTCTCTCTCTCTCTCTCTCT
>NW_027128971.1:0-15000 GCF_037325665.1 Littorina saxatilis
CCCCCCCCCCCACCTCCACCCGTCATCTTCCTTTTTGAACTGTGAGGAAATCCTGATAAGATCTGTGGCGAGAGGCTATACCTTTCATGGACTGAGTCTATCTTTTTTCCCGTTTAAAACGCCAGTCACACTCTAATGTGGATCAAAAAGTTATGATAACGAATAATTTTATCAGCCACCTTTTTTATTTCGATATTTTTTGGTTGTCTGACCGAGATAAACTCGCGCTCTCGTCCGTTAGTTTTGCTCGTTCACATAGAACTTTCTAAACGTAACAAGGACATATTATTCGTGCAGTTGAATCACTGCGTCGTTGTCTCTTGTGTGTTGTATTTACTTTTTATATTACTTAGATTTTTCCTGTAGGATAAATTTAGCAGTTTACAAATGGTTGGATTCCTTTATTGCAAAACCGTTTCAACAATGTATATATTTTGCTAAATGAATTTCAAATCTGACTTCTATGTCAATATGCAAAAAAAGTTCAGTAGAAAATATCCACAACTCTGCAGACTTCTTCTTCTTCTGCGTTCGTGGGCTGAAACTCCCACGTACACTCGTGTTTTTTGCACGAGTAGAATTTTATGTGTATGACCGTTTTTTACCCCGCCATTTAGGCAGCCATACGCCGCTTTCGGCCGGAGGAAGCATGCTGGGTATTTTCGTGTTTCTATAACCCACCGAACTCTGACATGGATTACAGGATCTTTTTCGTGCGCACTTGTACTTGCGTGTACACGCGGGGGTGTTCGGACACCGAGGAGAGTCTGCACACAAAGTTGACTCTGAGAAATAAATCTCTCGCCGAACGTGGGGACGAACTCAGGCTGACAGCGGCCAACTGGATACAAATCCAGCGCGCTAGCTACCGACTGAGCTACATCCCCGCCCGCTCCGCAGACCATTGTTCATGCTTGGGTGTGTCTCAAAGTGGATGGATGTTCTTTTCGAATGTAAAAGCCTGCATGGACTGTGGTTGTCTTGATGATTTGTTTGTTTGTTTGTTTGCTTAACGCCCAGCCGACCACGAAGGGCCATATCAGGGCGGTGCTGCTCTGACATTTAACGTGCGCCACACACAAGACAGAAGTCGCAGCACAGGCTTCATTGTCTCACCCAGTCACATTATTCTGACGCCGGACCAACCAGTCCTAGCACTAACCCCATAATGTCAGACGCCAGGCGGAGCATCCATTAGATTGCCAATTTTAGTCTTGGCGGTAAGTAAAGTAAAGATCATGGGGCGGACGCCTTACCACTAGGCCAACCGTGCCGGTTTTCTTGATGATGGTTTACACGGGAAGGACAATACCTTTAAGTGTCAAAGTCTTATGGCGGAGTTTTTGTTCCGTGTTTAGTTTCATGGAGCGCTGAGTGTCACATTTTGTACAGTGCGTGTGCAGAAGAACAGTGACGAAGGAATTGCAAAATTACAAAAGCACTCGGGTTTAGTTATCAGCGCGTAGGTGTCATCCTATCAAGCTAAAGTGTAAAGTTCATTTTATTCAGTTCGTGATCCAGTTTCTGTCCCACCTTAATGTCTGGTTTTACGCATCTAGGAATGTTTCCATCAGCAAGATTATTTAGTATACTCTTTGACTGCAACGTATAATGGTCAAATGCGTCATTTTTTTCCGAACAAGGTACGAGTAAAAGATGTATACAGCTTTGGAAACACCGGGAACACCTTGCTGTAACTTTCCGAGTATGCACTTTGGAAAGCTGAACCATTGTGTAATCGCTATTGCATGTCTGGGAATAATACTGAAAAAAAAATCTTGGAATGAACTAATTTTTACAAAGTAAAGTTACATCAGTGGTTCGAATGAGACAAAATGTAAAATTGCAAGCAGCCTTTATGTTTTGATATGTATGCTATGGTCATTTCATTCTTTTATTGTAACCATAAGCAGAGTGAAATTATGTACGTGATACCCATGCCATAAATTAATTCAGGAAAATCCTATTCTTCACAGAAAACAGGCAGGCTGCTGATGTTTGCAATATGTCCAAGTAAAAGGATGCTCTTAAAAAAACACACAACCCTGGACAGATGTTTCGTGGTTTGGGCGATAATTTACACGAAAAGAAGGGTATCTGTCAATGTGGAAAAATGCTTTTGTCCAGTGAAATAAACAAAACAAAAGCACAACGCCTGTGCAGAGTTTTGGTTGTTTTGGACAATCACTTACACGCAAAGAAAGGTATATGGCCAAGTGGAAGAATGCTTTTATCCCTTAAAAAAATCCACTGGACAGATCTGGTGTGATGTAGACGATCATTTACACGACAAGGGAGGTATCCTGAACGTAACCTTGTCCGATGAAGAATGGCCAACGGCCTGCCTGAAAAGGATGCGTGCTCCAGATGTTGGTTTTGTGATGACGGGAGAAGTTGAGGGCAGGTGAGAGTTTACACGAGCAAGGTAATTTGTTCTACCTGCCGGGTCAGCCCTTCGTCACCACCGTGTCTTGCAGTGCTTAATCGTCCAGCCACCCGCCCCCTGCTCTCCATTTCCATTATGGAAATATACTCCTTCTGGTGCAGTGTAAACGATCTAGATTATCACCACAGATATGTCCGCGCTTTGATTCCTTCCACTTGGACACATACCTGTAGAACAACAGTCTGGCTGTTTCCTCTGCACAGATTGATTTTATTTTATTATTAATTTATTTTTGTTGGTTTACACAAGATTTTATTCCAAAAACATGGCCATAATTATGGAGTGGCATATTTTTATATAGTACACACAATAATATAATTTCTTATTTGCAGAGTTTATTTTGCAGGTTAAGAATGGTATCAGTTTTACAAACATAAATCAGTTCAGGGATATAACAAATTCGGACTCTCTGCAGACTGCTATCATGACTGTTGATCATTTAAGTAGGTGTCCGAGGTACTGGAAGGACGATCTTATCCCAGGTAAAAGTGTACATCAATTGTAGATGACTTAACAAGATTGTCTTCAGAAAAAAGGAGGTTTCTGTTAAATTCGAGTCCCTATAGCATATAGATCGAACCTCTTGTCTGCTACTGAAAATCACTATGTTAAAGAGTGGCATGTGTCGCTTTCAGTCCAGGCAGCAAGAATCTTTGATCGGGAAAGAGGGTGAGGGGGAGGGTGGATTGTGGACGGGGGAGGGATAGGGCAGAAGGGAATCGGGTGAGGGGGGGGGGGGGGGGGGGGGGTGGTGGGGCGGTGTCAACAGTGGAAGGAGAAAGTGGGTCAGTGGGGATGAAGGGGAGGGGTGATGGAAGGAAGAGTTGCTAACACATTGGTGACAAAGAAAAAAGCGAGGGGGGGGGAGGGAATGTAGAGGGGGGGGGGGGGGGGGTGTTGTCAGCTAGTTTTCGATTTTGACTTTAAAAACTCAAATAGGGCCCACCAGTGTAAAAGAATCCCTTGCTGACGTCAATCAATGGCAAAATAAAACGGCAGTTACCATCTGGATAACCATATGTATTTCTACCCTACACCGGTATAGGGGTATGTGTGTGTGTAGGGGGGGGGGGGGGAGTTGAGTTTGAAATTGGAGTCTACCAAAAAATCCATATTTACTATGTTCTTATCTGCGCGGTCATCAGTGTGGCGCGTGTTCATCCTTGTGCATGTCAGTCTGTTCAAGGTTCGTGCCTCAGTTGTTTGCGTGTGTTTTTCTGCCTGTGAACATGCCTTTCTCAAGGTTTACTCAGTAGAGGACAAAAACTGCAACCAACAACCCCCCCCCCCTCCCCACCCTCCCACCCCTCGCCCTCCTCACTCCCCCCTCCCATCTTCACTCATAACCCTCACCCCCTTCCCCTCCACACACACACACACACATACATACACCGTGCACGCACTGCACACGCACACACACACACACACACACACACTGTCAAACCTTAGGCCTCATTTCACGAATACACAGCAATTTGCACTCCGCGGTTCAGCAAAGAAAAGCACTTGAGCTTTCAACGCCCGGCAGACGACAGACGCGGACAAGAAAGTACACGAGAAGCCACACGAATCCACAAGATTAATGACTCATTGACTCACCTCAAAGTCCACAAAATCAGTGCAAAGAAATACTGGACAGGAAGCAGGCGCATTAAGCAAACACTTAAAACCAACATTTATGCAGTGCACGCCTTATTGACTTTCGGATTACACTGGCTTGTTATCTTGTAAGGAAACGTCAAGGGCTCATTATTCGAAAAAGATAAGGGGTTATAGTCAAACACCAGCATAATCAGTTGTGTGTTACCGTTTTAAAATGAGTTTTTCTAATGCAGTGTCAGGTAGTAAAGTAAAATTCAATGGGTGATCATTCCGATAAGAGAATGGGTCAGTCACACAACAGAGGAAAAGTCTAGTATTGTTTACATGTCTTCGACTGCAGTTTGGAAAGAAGTAAACTTCTTCTAAAACACTCCTTTTTTGCAAAAACACTTCTTCTAAAACACTCCATTTTTAGTTAAAAAGTTTTTGTTTGTTTGTTTTCTGAGAGAATTGTAATGGAAAACCGACGGCAAGGGCCTGAGTAACTCGATCATCTCCTGTTTTGTGTAGCAAGTATGTTATGGTCATCACAAACCTTCACAGTCATCACCGAAGAAAGACTTCTAGCTCAGCAAAGTTTTTTTTGTCTCACGCACACACGCACGCACGGATGCACGCACGGATGGACGCCCTCTGTCTCTCTGTCTCTGTCTCTGTCTCTCTGTCTCTCTCTCTCGCTCTCTCTCTCTCTCTCTCTCATTTTTATCATTACGTGTTTAATTTTCCACACCTTTTTTTTAATGTTAACTTTTTAATTTTTTCAATTTGTTAATTTTATTCTTGTGTGTCTGTGCGTCCCAAGGACAGATTGTAAGAAAATGCATAGCCTTAAATCTTTATCCTTGTAAAATAAAGTTCAATTCAATTCTCTCAATTCCCCCCCTTTCTGTTTCTCCCCTTGCACCCTATTCGCGTTCAGGTATTGGCACGTACACACCTAGTCAAGCCCGGCAGGTATCATTCACACCACCGTCCAGGTGTTTCAGTGACGTCCATCCTGTACATCAACCTCAGTGGCCCCCGATATTGCAGCGATACCACACCGCCACCATCACCATTAACGCCCCTGCATCTATCTACCTTTAGATCTCTCCCACGACGGCGTGCTAGTGCCAACAGTGATAATCTAGAGTATTAGAGTGATGTTTGATTGTGATTATCATGATCACTGATACAGCTTGGTGGTTATGAGAAGAAGAAAAAAATCAAAATCAAAACAGGAAGAAGACATCCAGCAAAAAGTTGAAGCGACTAAACTTTTCTGTGAACACCCACGATGTTGTCGGCAATGGAATTGGTACGGAGAGTGCAAAGATGAGTTGGCTCAATAGAGGAACTTGCCCAATATACTGCCCCCCCCCCCTCCTTTGTTATTAAAAATCAAACAAACAAACAGGAAGACGACATCCAGCAAAACGTTAAAGCGTCTTAACTTTTCTGTGAACATCCACGTTGTTGTTGGCAATGGAATTGGTACGAGGGAGCGCAAAGATGGGTTGGCTGAATAGAGGAATTTGCCTAATATAGGGCCCACTTCCAGGTTATCGTTAGTTTTCAATTATCACTTTCCGCACAAATATGCCACCATACATTTTTAGTCAGTCGTGTGGTGCAGCTCGCGGGGTAGAATGTATGTGCAACTTATTAGCGATAACTGCACAGATCACCAATAACCGATATATTTGCAATTCTTACTTTTGGCAGTAACATGCTACCGTACTTTTCTTCTGGGCTTCCTGATGCAGGTAGCCAACTATATGATATGGTGTTCTTTGCAAATAATCAGTTATAAAAAATACAAAATCGTTAATGTCGTGAAAATATCACTTTTTGCACTAGCACGCCGCCATACTTTTCTTGTCGAGATGGATGTGCAGTGGCTGCAGCATCCGAGTGCAGTCATTAGGCTTGCAGTATGTATGGAAGGAAGTGCGAGGGGTGAACGAGGGGTGGCTGCCTGCGAGACAATTCACACTGACCTTCCCACGCTAACCTTGCCGGTGCTCGTTGTCAGTTTATCACTGGTTCAACTGACTCTTTTAAAGCCACAGTCCGGCGCCTTAAATCTGATGAGTGTGCTTTTCCATCTGGATGTTATGCCGGGCCTAACCGTGAATAATGCAATCAATGAACATCAAATGAAATATTCACTGAGACTTCTGAAAGCGTGTTATCAATCAATCAATCAATATGAAGCTTATATAGCGCGTATTCCGTGGGTACAGTTCTAAGCGCGTGTCGAAGAGTTGTCAACACAGGACTAACAAAGAAACTAACATCTACAGACGGACACAAACCCTATCACACACTAGCAAACCCTGATAAACATACAACAAACAACTGTTTAACAACAATGTACACATCAATAGCTAGGTCCAAACAAAATAATATCAAACACAAAGAAAACACCTCTCACAGAGCACAGCACAAGAATGTCTTTTGGGGCACAACACATCACTGTCGAACATGAAAGTCGCAGCCAGCTACGGGAAGAACTGAGTCTTCAACCTACTCTTGAACGCGTCAAGAGAGGGGCTCTGGCGAAGCTCAAGCGGCAGGGAGTTCCAGACGGAGGGGCCCGCGGAGGGAAATGCACGCTGACCAGCAGATGCGAGTTTCGAGCGAGGGATGTGAAGGCGGAGTGGGTCAGCAGCAGAACGAAGGGGACGGTCGGAGGGCTGGGTGTACAGGTCCAGGGAGGATTGAAGGTACTCGGGAGCAGAGTCGTTGAGACACTTGTAGACCAGAGTGGACAGTTTGTTGGAGATTCGGGTGTTGACAGGGAGCCAGTGCAAGGAGCGAAGTAGGGGGGTGATGTGGTCTCGCTTCGTCTTCCTCAACGTCAGCCTGGCAGCAGCGTTCTGGACTCGTTGTAGGCCATGAATAGATGAGGCGGGGAGGCCAGCCAGAAGGGAGTTGCAGTAGTCCAGACGACTGAAGATGAGGGAGACAACCAGCTTGACACAGGCGTCGTGGGTGAGGTAGCGACAGATGGAGGCGATGCGTCGTAGGTGGAAAAAGCAGGTCTTGATGATGAAGGAGATGTGTGTCTGCATGGAGAGAGTGGAGTCGAGAAAGACGCCAAGGCTCTTGACAGCAGGGGAGAATGGAACAGTCGCGTCATCCAGCTGGAGGTCGGTCACAGTGAGGGAAGCAATCTTCTGTCGTGTTCCAACGAGAAGGGCCTCTGTCTTCTCACTGTTCAGCTTCAACTTGTTCTCAGTCATCCAGTTCTTGATGTCAGTAAAACAACTGGAGATGGATCCCAGGAGATGGTCAACGTCCTCCGGCTTGGCGCTGTTCTGGAGCTGCGTGTCATCGGCAAAGGAGTTGTAGTTCGATGACCAGGGAGAGGGGTTGGGTGTACAGGGTGAAAAGGACAGGGCCGAGGACAGACCCTTGTGGGACGCCGAAGCGGACAGGGACAGGCTGAGAAGAGAACGAATCAGTGGTGACAGTCTGAGAGCGGTTCTGGAGGTAGTTCCGGAACCAAGAGAGGGCGGTGTCGTGAATGCCGAACGTGGAACTGAGGCGATCGACGAGTAGCTGATGGTCGATCGTGTCGAAGGCCGCGGAAAGGTCCAGCAGCACAAGGGCAGAGACGAGACCGCTATCTGTTGCGTTCAGGAGGTCCGTGGTGATTCGCAGGAGCGCCGTCTCGGTGCTGTGGTGAGGGCTAGGGCGGTACGCTGACTGGTACACTGGCATCAGCGAGTTCCGAGACAGGTGGGCGCTCAACTGCTCCAGGATGATACGCTCCAGAAGCTTGGAGAGGAAGGGCAGGTTGGACACAGGACGGTAGTTCTTCAACTCGTTGACGTCAAGGCCGGGCTTCTTGATGAGTGGGCGGACAACGGCAGACTTGAAGCAGTCGGGAACGACGCCTGTGGCCAGGGAGATGTTGATGATATCTGTGATAGACGGCAGGAGCTTGTCCAGACACTTGGTGAAGAGGAAGCCTGGCAGGGGGTCTAACTCGCAGGTCTTGATGGCCGTCTTGGTGATGAGTCGCTTGACGTGGGTTTGAGTGACAGGCTGAAATCACGTGAGGGGGGAGCCGGAGAAGGAGGGTGAGGGTGGGGACGGGACGAAGGTGAGGGTGGGGACGGGACGAAGGGCTGCTGTTATAACAGATTTAGTTCAGTGAACCAATGCATCAATCAATCAATCAATCAATCAATCTCTTCTTCTTCGTTCATGGGCTGAAACTCCCACGGATTTTACGTGTATGGCCGTTTTTACCCCGCCATGTAGGCAGCTATACGCCGCTTTCGGGGAATCGTGCATGCTGGGTGTTTTCGTGTTTCTATAACTCACCGAACTCTGACATGGCTTCTGTGAAATGTCGATCTGTTACTAAAAAGTATGTTTGAACAAGGTTGGCAAACAGGTATAGGTGCGTCAAAGACATCTTCACATGTAATACGCTCACTTGTTATGGACACTACCATGTCTGTTATTACTGTTGTTGTTGGTATTGCTATATAGAGAATTGGACAAGTGCCCTATCACTTAACATCAGTGGGAAAACGCCCTGGTAGAGATATCGACGTAACAAAGGATAGACTTTGTGGTCAAGTAGTTGGTCCATTAGTTAATCTTCCCCATGCGGATTACGTCTGGCTCAGAGAGAATTATTAAAGGCACATATTCCTTCTTGTAAAACAAGTTCTACTCAACGTCTCAGATTTTGCCTGGCTCTTACATGGGACAGGAATATCCCTCCACTTCGTCAGATACCAAACATTAACATTCCTGGTGTTCTCTGTGCACAGTGAGATTTTGTTAATGATTTGATTTCCTGGAAACCCACAATTTGCATTACCTTCTTCTTCTTCTTCTGCGTTCGTGGGCTGAAACTCCCACGTACACTCGTGTTTTTTGCACGAGTGGAATTTTACGTGTATGACCGTTTTTTACCCCGCCATTTAGGCAGCCATACGCCGTTTTCGGAGGAAGCCTGCTGGGTATTTTCGTGTTTCTATAACCCACCGAACTCTGACATGGATTACAGGATCTTTTTCGTGCGCACTTGGTCTTGTGCTTGCGTGTACACACGGGGGTGTTCGGACACCGAGGAGAGTCTGCACACAAAGTTGACTCTGAGAAATAAATCTCTCGCCGAACGTGGGGACGAACTCACGCTGACAGCGGCCAACTGAATACAAATCCAGCGCGCTACCGACTGAGCTACATTCCCGCCCTGCATTACCAAATTAATTCATAATAAAATACACACTGCCAAGCCTGTTCATTTCCCAAATGTGACCCTCCACCACGGAATGAGTCGCATGTCACCTTTGCATGATTTCATATTTTTTACATTTTCCTAAAGAGTTGTTTATGCTCTACTCAGTGGTGAAACCCGTTTTAGAAAAGAGCGAAAACTGTTTGAGTTATAAGCCTGTGACTAAGGTGACCCTCACACTGTTACCAGACACTCCCCGGACTTGTATCAAGCAAAGAGCGAAAACTGTTTGAGTTATAAGCCTGTGACTAAGGTGACCCTCACACTGTTACCAGACACTCCCCGGACTTATATCAAGCAAAGAGCGAAAACTGTTTGAGTTATAAGCCTGTGACTAAGGTGACCCTCACACTGTTACCAGACACTCCCCGGACTTATATCAAACAAAGAGCGAAAACTGTTTGAGTTATAAGCCTGTGACTAAAGTGACCCTCACACTGTTACCAGACACTCCCCGGACTTATATCAAACAAAGAGCGAAAACTGTTTGAGTTATAAGCCTGTGACTAAGGTGACCATCACACTGTTACCAGACACTCCCCGGACTTATATCAAACAAAGAGCGAAAACTGTTTGAGTTATAAGCCTGTGACTAAGGTGACCCTCACACTGTTACCAGACACTCCCCGGACTTATATCAAGCCCAGCGCAGAACCGCGCGAGGTGACATGCGACTCATTTCGTGGTGGAGGGTCACAAATGGAGGGATGGTCCTATTATATCCCATGTCAAAGCCTGGATAGGTCTGAGATTGTGAGCCGATGTGTGTTATCGACAAGGAGTGTGTCTTTAACGGTTTTCCGTGCAGTTTGAACATGTATCAGAAAGAAGGGCATTCCAGTATGTGTCAGTTATGGATTGAAAATTGTTCTCTTGCAAGATGACTCATCTGCTTTCCGCGACAGTCTCTTTAAAGTGGTTGAGAGAACAGGATTAAACAGGTGTGCTTGCACATGCGCTTTTTGCTGCGGGTTGAAGAGGAAACTGTCAGACAAACGTCACTTCCGGCCAATTTGTTTATGTCACTCTGACACTGCGCAGTCGTGTTGACCCCGTCACAGTGACACAATGAACTGATCTCGCTAAGTCCTTCCATGGTTGGAATAGGCATTTTTTCCACTGAATTGAAAAAACATGATATTTAGTCCTTATAATGTTCATCAGTGTTTGTATCTGTAGTGTATTGATATTTATTTTTCTATTCAATTATTGGTCTCGTCTTACATTTCTTCCTTGTCGGTCCTTCCATTGATGGACAACTCACATTTTCCGCTAAACTAAAAAAAACCACCTATATTCCTTATGTTATTCAACAGAATTTTTTCTCTCTCTCTGTTTTAAGCGTTTGTCTTGTCTTTCATTTCTTTCTTTTTTCCTTTAATTGCGATTCTGGTTCATTTAATCAAACAGCCTAGCTAGCTTACAGTCAAACAATTTCCTAGATTTTGCCACGGAATTCTCCCCGATAATAATGATTCTCTGAGCGTTAAATCTCCCCTGAATATTTTATCTTTTAATTACGGTTTAAGTAGTGCAAACAAGGAAAACGTCTAAAAACGCAACCTTTCAACCACGTATACCAGTGATGTCACTGACAAGCGTTCTGTGAAAACGCTGATGGAACGCAAAGTGGTTGCTGGTTGAGGCATGGGACACAAAGTTGACAAATAGCAACAGAGAAAACATAAAAATGTGAATGCTGACTCTCTCTGACAGACGCATAGTAAAGATTGCATCGTGGATAGAACTTCTGTTATGTAAACTAGAGATTACACACGGTGTTAACACAGCTTTATCATTGCGATAGCTGTGACCTTAGACAAGGTCAAGACAAGTCGCAGTGCACCGGGCGCAGTGTCCCGCCAGTGTATTTATGTGCATGCACACCCACTGAGACACCGCGACCCCATCAATCAATAGGCTTCAGGGAGACTTTTTGTCACTCAGGCTGATTGAAAATGAAAACTTGGCAAGTAAATAAAGTCTGGGTCACGTTGGTCGAGACAATGATGTGAAAGACTGTGCATGTTGTCCTCTTTTACTTTTGGGTCGTGTTACTCGACTGAGCTGCGTGCGGCTTACCACAAACAGCAGCTGAGGTGCGTTTCTTGGACTGAGTTAGCTAACATGGCTCAAATGTGGGACAATACAAGGGAATCTTTCTTTTGCACCAGGTTATCCTGTTTGGTGGAATAAAACACCACAAAAGCTACGAAAACTGTTAAATAAAACATGGTGGCTGCTTGACTGGTAACTGTCATAACAGCTGTTTAAATCACGATGTATTTTGTGTGTTATCAATGTACGACGATGCTAGTCAGTATTGTGACTTTCTATGTATAACTTGTCTTGAACTTTGGGATGGCTGTGATCGTGATGTCTCTTTAAAGAACTCGCATCTCAACATGTTAGCGGAGTTCAATAATGAAGTCTTGTGTATTCCACTGCCTGTCTGTTTGTCAGTCAGTCTGTCTGACTGTCTGTCTGTTAGTGTCTGTCTGTCTGTCTGTCTGTCTGTCTCTCTGTATGTATTTACCTTTCTGTCTGTTGATCTGGCTGTCTGTCTGTCTGTCTGTCTGTGTGTCTGCCTGTCTGTCTGTCTGTCTGTGTCTCTCCGCATGTATCTACCTTTCTATGTGTCTGTTTGTCTGTCTGTCAGTATGTGTGTCTATCTGTCTCTGTCTCTCTGCATGGAACTACCTATCAGTCTGTCAGAATGTCTGTCTGTCTGTCTCTCTTTCCTACTCCTTGCCCCACCCGTTCTCTCTCTCTCTCTCTCTCTCTCTCTCTCTCTCTCTCTCTCTCTCTCTCTCTCTCTCTCTCTCTCTCTCTCTCTCTCAAGGAAACGCAGCTCTGCCCACGAAGCTGCCGTGTTAGTTTATCTAGTGCTGTGTCCTTTATTACGGACGTTAGATTTCGCACGTTTCACAGTGTGTCGGTCCCACGATGTGACCCGCACCTGTCTCGTGTGTGTTTGATTTTGTTGTGACAGCTCTGTTTTCAGTAGGCATAATGCATATGTTGGGCTTTAGAGATGAAGAAAATACTGTACAAGGACATGTGCGCGTCGAGTCCGCGGTGGGGTTCGGGGAATGGTGTGTTGGGGGTGAATGGGAAATGATATAATATATGTGTGTGTGTGTGTGTGTGTATGTGCGTATGTGTGTGTGTGTGTGTGTGTGTGTGTGTGTGTGTGTGTGTGTGTGTGTGTGTATGTATGTGTGTGTGTGTGTGTGTGTGTGTGTGTGTGTGTGTGTGTGTGTGTGTGTGTGTGTGTGTGTGTTTGAACACTGATGTTATGCGAGTGTGTTTGTGTGAAAACTGATGTTATGCGAAGCGTTTGAGTCCTGTATAGCACAATATCCCATGACCTCCCTTCTTTGTCTCTGTTACTTCAGTATGGGTATATATGTTGTATTTTTATAGCTCAATAAATACATCATGGACTCCAAAAAATATATGATAGTGCAGATTCCGATTTGGGCAAAGGACTACTTTCCTCCCGACCTTTGACCTCGCTCGCGCCGAACAATGTGACACATTTGTATAAGTTCTAAAATCGTATTGCACGGCTCAGAAAACCATATCAGTTGCACGCAAAAATGAATCTCAGAACTGATCTGATGTATGAGATGCAATAAGCAAAAGTTTCTTTCATAATGAATGCAATGCAGGTCGAAAAAAACGAACATTCAACTTACAAGATAACCAGATGCTAGCGAACCAAAACAAAAACACGAGTACCCTCCCCTTGCATCGTTAGCAGACGACTTTTGAGAATCTGTCGGTAGTGTGTTTTGCCGGTGTGCGCCTTCAGCTATCAAACATCGGCTGTTTCACATGTTTTGCGAGCAAGTCTACTCTTTTGCCTGGCTCTGCAGTAAGTCCACATATTTTTCCGTAATCCAGTCATATTCCTTCAAAATGCAATCAATCGGCGGTGACAGACGTGTCGGTCGCGTTTTCCTCTCACCCATACCAGTTTAAGTTCATCCATGCAAACACACTCGCAAAACAGTTAATCACGTAGATACATTTCAAATAGGGAGCAAATGGTTAAATCTAAACCTACATATTTGTTCCCTAAGATTTGCTTCTCTGTCAATAAGCCTAATTACACACGTTCGAGAAAAACAACGTGGAATCAATTCTGAATCGAGTAAGCCAAATGGGTCCCAAACCCGTTTCGCCCGTTCTGCCGACCTGAAACGCAAAACAAAAGAATTGTGCGCTTCAACTAAATTAATTTCTATTCGACTTCATTACTTTCTTGCAACTTATGAACCTTTACTTAAAGCTTTTAAATGGTCTGAAAGTAGTGTTACCGCGTACTTATCGATGCACTCATTCGTTTTATTTTTTCAGCGACGGTCACTTAGTTTAAGGTTGCAAAAGGGCTAAGTCTCGCTGGCAACAGTTTTACCCTGCACAGATCGCAACAGTGCCGCTAGTAGTCTACACTTTGTGTTTGATGGTAGAATGGGATATACAGATTACAACACTCGTGGTTTTTTATATGGCTTGTATTTCAGTCAAGACCCAGCGGGAATATCAATCGAGAGACACTCGCCAAAGGCTCGTGTCTCCCGATGATATTCATCCGCTGGGTCTTGACTGAAATACAAGCCATATAAAAAACCACTCGTGTTGTAACCTATACGAATGTGCATGCGTTTGCTAGACTATACGTTTGACTTCCTTTATTCAACGGTTTTAATCTGATTTGACGACTAAATAAATGAAGACTAAATAAAATATGATGACGAACGGAAGTCCGGACTCTTGCGTGACACATGAGACTGGGCGAAGCAATCTGCTCGCTGATTAAAATTCATTAATTATTTGGCATAGTTTCGGAGCAGTTTTGAGCAAATCATTTCAGGTGTTTCTAAATTACAGCACAGCGAATATTCCTTGAACTTTATAAGGTCCAAATCGTCAGAAAACTTTCCAAAATGGCACCTTAGGTGTACTAACTTTAAGCTTGTAGAGACCGTTACAGCTGCAAGGCTCGACGATTACACTCTTAGCCAAAACTAAAAGCGTAACTGTCATTTTCCCAGTGCAGCTTCTGTTTATCGTTGGTCGGTATGCCATCAGTTGACATGTATTTCAAATATTGTGTAACTGATAGTGTGTCACCGTTGCTATCATTTATCTGAGCGCAAATATGGGACGATCGTGAGAACAACAAAGTGGAATATAATGTTACAAAAATTCTTCACTCTTCGTATACGCCCAAGTGAAAAAGACCTTACGCACCAGCTAGCAAACTTACCAAAGTCGCTCCAAGAAGTACACAGTTCCGTTCTAAATTTCGAATAATGTCATTACACCCAGAACACTTTAAAATCATCGTTTGGACATTAGATTTATTTCAGGCAAAGCTCTGTGTGAAGGCAGTCAACATAGATGGCGATTCTTCTTGTATACCGAGCTTTCACTTTTGACTTTTTGTATTTCTGCAACACTAATTGGCAAGTTCAAAATATCCGGACTTGATTTTCTATGATCCAGTGAGTTTTATCCGCTATAGACGCACACCACCAGAAAAAAAGAAGACCGGTTCTACTACTCGTGCACATTTATGTAAGTAATTATCAAAGTTATGGAGTTTTTTGGATTTTGAGTAAATCTATGTAAATGTCTGTTAGACTTCTTAAGGCTGTCCCTGCATGATTGAGCCCGAAGTGGATTTCGCGAA
>NW_027128971.1:20000-25979 GCF_037325665.1 Littorina saxatilis
TATCAAAAAAATGAAAAAAAACGTTCGGGGATTTCATACCCAGGAACTCTCATGTCAAATTTCATAAAGATCGGTCCAGTAGTTTAGTCTGAATCGCTCTACACACACACACAGACAGACAGACACACACATACACCACGACCCTCGTTTCGATTCCCCCTCGATGTTAAAATATTTAGTCAAAACTTGACTAAATATAACAAGTCGCGTAAGGCGAAAATACAATATTTAGTCAAGTAGCTGTCGAACTCACAGAATGAAACTGAACGCAATGCCATTTTACTCGTAGCATCGTCAGGCCACCGCTCATGGCAAAGGCAGTGAAATTGACAAGAAGAGCGGGGTAGTAGTTGCGCTAAGAAGGATAGCACGCTTTTCTGTACCTCTCTTTGTTTTAACTTTCTGAGCGTGTTTTTAATCCAAATATATCATATCTATATGTTTTTGGAATCAGGAACCGACAAGGAATAAGATGAAAGAGTTTTTAAATTGATTTGGACAATTTAATTTTGATAATAATTTTTATATATTTAATTTTCAGAGCTTGTTTTTAATCCGAATATAACATATTTATATGTTTTTGGAATCAGCAAATGATGGAGAATAAGATAAACGTAAATTTGGATCGTTTTATAAATTTTTTTTTTTTTTACAATTTTCCGATTTTTAATGACCAAAGTCATTAATTAATTTTTAAGCCACCACGCTGAAATGCAATACCGAAGTCCGGGCTTCGTCGAAGATTACTTGACCAAAATTTCAACCAATTTGGTTGAAAAATGAGGGCGTGACAGTGCCGCCTCAACTTTCACGAAAAGCCGAATATGACGTCATCAAAGACATTTATCAAAAAAATGAAAAAAACGTTCGGGGATTTCATACCCAGGAACTCTCATGTCAAATTTCATAAAGATCGGTCCAGTAGTTTAGTCTGAATCGCTCTACACACACACACAGACAGACAGACACACACACATACACCACGACCCTCGTTTCGATTCCCCCTCGATGTTAAAATATTTAGTCAAAACTTGACTAAATATAACAAGTCGCGTAAGGCGAAAATACAATATTTAGTCAAGTAGCTGTCGAACTCACAGAATGAAACTGAACGCAATGCCATTTTACTCGTAGCATCGTCAGGCCACCGCTCATGGCAAAGGCAGTGAAATTGACAAGAAGAGCGGGGTAGTAGTTGCGCTAAGAAGGATAGCACGCTTTTCTGTACCTCTCTTTGTTTTAACTTTCTGAGCGTGTTTTTAATCCAATTATATCATATCTATATGTTTTTGGAATCAGGAACCGACAAGGAATAAGATGAAAGAGTTTTTAAATTGATTTGGACAATTTAATTTTGATAATAATTTTTATATATTTAATTTTCAGAGCTTGTTTTTAATCCGAATATAACATATTTATATGTTTTTGGAATCAGCAAATGATGGAGAATAAGATAAACGTAAATTTGGATCGTTTTATAAAATTGTTTTTTTTTTTACAATTTTCCGATTTTTAATGACCAAAGTCATTAATTAATTTTTAAGCCACCACGCTGAAATGCAATACCGAAGTCCGGGCTTCGTCGAAGATTACTTGACCAAAATTTCAACCAATTTGGTTGAAAAATGAGGGCGTGACAGTGCCGCCTCAACTTTCACGAAAAGCCGAATATGACGTCATCAAAGACATTTATCAAAAAAATGAAAAAAACGTTCGGGGATTTCATACCCAGGAACTCTCATGTCAAATTTCATAAAGATCGGTCCAGTAGTTTAGTCTGAATCGCTCTACACACACACACACACACACACGCACGCACACACGCACATACACCACGACCCTCGTTTCGATTCCCCCTCGATGTTAAAATATTTAGTCAAAACTTGACTAAATATAAACAAGTCGCGTAAGGCGAAAATACAACATTTAGTCAAGTAGCTGTCGAACTCACAGAATGAAACTGAACGCAATGCAACGCAGCAAGACCGTATACTCGTAGTCCACCGCTCACGGCATAGGCAGTGAAATTGACAAGAAGAGCTGGGAAGGATAGCATGCTTTTCTGTACCTCTCTTCGTTTTAACTTTCTGAGCGTGTTTTTAATCCAAACATATCATATCTATATGTTTTTGGAATCAGGAACCGACAAGGAATAAGATGAAAGTGTTTTTAAATTGATTTCGACAATTTAATTTTGATAATAATTTTTATATATTTAATTTTCAGAGCTTGTTTTTAATCCGAATATAACATATTTATATGTTTTTGGAATCAGCAAATGATGGAGAATAAGATAAACGTAAATTTGGATCGTTTTATAAATTTTGATTTTTTTTTTACAATTTTCAGATTTTTAATGACCAAAGTCATTAATTAATTTTTAAGCCACCAAGCTGAAATGCAATACCGAAGTCCGGGCTTCGTCGAAGATTACTTGACCAAAATTTCAACCAATTTGGTTGAAAAATGAGGGCGTGACAGTGCCGCCTCAACTTTCACGAAAACCGGATATGACGTCATCAAAGACATTTATCCAAAAAATGAAGAAAATGTTCGGGGATTTCATACCCAGGAACTCTCATGTCAAATTTCATAAAGATCGGTGCAGTAGTTTAGTCTGAATCGCTCTACACACACACACACACACACACACACACACACACACACACACACACACACGCACATACACCACGACCCTCGTTTCGATTCCCCCTCGATGTTAAAATATTTAGTCAAAACTTGACTAAATATAACAAGTCGCGTAAGGCGAAAATACAATATTTAGTCAAGTAGCTGTCGAACTCACAGAATGAAACTGAACGCAATGCCATTTTTCAGCAAGACCGTATACTCGTAGCATCGTCAGTCCACCGCTCATGGCAAAGGCAGTGAAATTGACAAGAAGAGCGGGGTAGTAGTTGCGCTAAGAAGGATAGCACGCTTTTCTGTACCTCTCTTTGTTTTAACTTTCTGAGCGTGTTTTTAATCCAAACATATCATATCAATATGTTTTTGGAATCAGGAACCGACAAGGCATAAGATGAAAGTGTTTTTAAATTGATTTCGAAAATTTAATTTTGATCATAATTTTTATATTTTTAATTTTCAGAGCTTGTTATTAATCCAAATATAACATATTTATATGTTTTTGGAATCAGAAAAGGATGAAGAATAAGATGAACGTAAATTTGGATCGTTTTATAAATTTTTATTTTTTTTTACAATTTTCAGATTTTTGAATGACCAAAGTCATTAATTAATTTTTAAGCCACCAAGCTGAAATGCAATACCGAAGTCCGGGCTTTGTCGAAGATTACTTGACCAAAATTTGAACCAATTTGGTTGAAAAATGAGGGCGTGACAGTGCCGCCTCAACTTTCACGAAAAGCCGGATATGACGTCATCAAAGACATTTATCAAAAAACTGAAAAAAACGTTCGGGGATTTCATACCCAGGAACTCTCATGTCAAATTTCATAAAGATCGGTCCAGTAGTTTAGTCTGAATCGCTCTACACACACACACAGACAGACAGACACACACACATACACCACGACCCTCGTTTCGATTCCCCCTCGATGTTAAAATATTTAGTCAAAACTTGACTAAATATAACAAGTCGCGTAAGGCGAAAATACAATATTTAGTCAAGTAGCTGTCGAACTCACAGAATGAAACTGAACGCAGCAAGACCGTATACTCGTAGCATCGTCACTCCACCGCCCGTGGCAAAGGCAGTGCCCGTGGAATTGACAAGAAGAGCGGGGTATTCGTTGCGCTAAGAAGGATAGCACGCTTTTCTGTACCTCTCTTCGTTTTAACTTTCTGAGCGTGTTTTTAATCCAAACATATCATATCTATATATTTTTGGAATCAGGAACCGACAAGGAATACGATGAAAGTGTTTTTAAATTGATTTCGAAAAAAAAAATTTGATAATAATTTTTATATATTTAATTTTCAGAGCTTGTTTTTAATCCAAATATAACATATTGATATGTTTTTGGAATCAGCAAATGATGGAGAATAAGATAAACGTAAATTTGGATCGTTTTATAAATTTTTATTTTTTTTTACAATTTTCAGATTTTTAATGACCAAAGTCATTAATTAATTTTTAAGCCACCAAGCTGAAATGCAATACCGAACCCCGGGCTTCGTCGAAGAGTACTTGACCAAAATTTCAACCAATTTGGTTGAAAAATGAGGGCGTGACAGTGCCGCCTCAACTTTCACGAAAAGCCGGATATGACGTCATCAAAGACATTTATCAAAAAAATGAAAAAAACGTTCGGGGATTTCATACCCAGGAACTCTCATGTCAAATTTCATAAAGATCGGTCCAGTAGTTTAGTCTGAATCGCTCTACACACACACACACACAGACACACACACAGACACACACACGCACATACACCACGACCCTCGTTTCGATTCCCCCTCGATGTTAAAATATTTAGTCAAAACTTGACTAAATATAAAAAGAAGGAAGGCAGAAAAAGCCGGTCAAATGTCTTATTAATGTTGATGAGGTCAGGACATCATTTGTCCGATTAGCACAAATTTGTAGCGGCAACATCCCTGCCCCCCCCCCCCCCCCCCCACACACACATATATATATACACACACACACACATACTCACACACACACACACACACACACACACACACACTCACACGCGCGCGCGCGCACGCACACACACTGTGACACAGACGTTGCGCATGTGACACACACGCTGTCACACACACGCTGTCACACACACATACACACAAACACACACACACACACACACACACACACACACACACACATACACACATACAAACACACACATGCACGTACGCACGCACACACACGCACACTAACACACACACACACACACACACACACACACACACACACACGCGCGCGCTGTAATACACACGCTGTAATACACAGACACACAGACACAGACACACAGACACACACACACACACACACACACACACACACACACACACACACACACACACACACACAACCACGGAAGAAGACCGCCCTAAATGCACCAAGACAATGTTACGTGAAGGATAAAGCACGTATCGTCCACCAGTGCACATTCGTTTGACGACAACGCGCGTCCATCGCTTAAATTTACAGGACAGGAACTGCTCCCAGGGGCACCACATCAGCCGGATTAATGCATCAAGAATCCGACCACAGCGAAAGACAAGTTTAAATCCCATCATGCAAACTTGGCCACTCTGTAATGTATGTGTGTCAAGACAATGCACCCTGTCCAATCAGTCTCAGTCTCACCTATATTTCAGCTCAGAAGGCGGAAAAGAGTGCATGACAGTTTATATCTGTCTTAAGTTTATGCCTTTTCACTTGAAACGTTTTAGTTCAGAGATGTCCGGTATTTCAAGGCACAGTCCTTCCCTTGAAAATAGTTCTGCTCACTATGTGCCAAAGCTTTTACATGGCATCAGTAAGACCATGGAGGGCCCCAAAGGGTTTAAAATCGTGATCGTGATTGGCGTTTTTTGACCTTTCTGTGACCGTGATTGGCGAAATGTTCATTTCTGTGATCGTGATGGGACTTTGCCCGTGATCCGTGATGACACAAAAAATCAAGTCTCGTGATCGTGATCGTCATTTGTTTTCGTGATCGTGATGGGCATTATTGCAAAGCATTTTATTTTCATCGTACATTTTTTCACAGCTGTATCACTCCATGATCCTCTACTCGTCAAGGTGTTTGTGATCGTGAAAACAAAAATCAAGGTAACTGTGATCGTGAAAGCTAAAATTTCCCTTCCCGTGATCGTGATGATACCCCCCCTTTGGAGCCCTCACCATGCACCCGTCTACTTGGATATATACCAGAAGTAATCATCCTGGCTGCTTCCTGTGCAGAGTTGGAATTCGCTATATGAATGTAATCCTCAAGCCACCAGCAGAAGGACTGTGCTGTTAATGCGAGAGTATATGATGGC
>NW_027128972.1:0-10000 GCF_037325665.1 Littorina saxatilis
TTAAACAGCCAGTGCTGCGAGGGAATATGAGGTTCATTGTCTATTGGTACTTCTCGGTTACAATGGAGCCTCATTATATTCTACAGGAACCAAGTCACACTGAACAAAACGACACCGACTCCCAGCTATGATTTTCCGCCCTTCTAAGTTAAAGGTGCAGTCCTTCTCGTGTAAACTATCATCGGCAACAGCACAAATCTGTCCAGCCTTTTACACGGGTTAGGAGCATCCCTCCACCTCGACACATATCAAAGCTCAACAGTCTCGATGTTTTTTTGTGCAGAGTGGGCATTTTTGTATTGGATTTTTTTGACACATTGACACTGGTGTAAGTTACAATATCAATTATTTAAAATGTTAAAAAACAAACACCCAATCAAACAGGAACGTTGATTCGTGATTAACCATTCAGCTAATCGAATGCACCGACAAACTGTACGTCCGGTTCTCTCTCACCTTCCTTTTTACATTTAGTCAAGTTTTGACTAAATGTTTTAACATAGAGGGGGAATCGAGACGAGGGTCGTGGTGTATGTGTGTGTGTGTGTGTGTGTGTGTGTGTGTGTGTGTGTGTGTGTGTGTGTGTGTGTGTGTGTGTGTGTGTGTGTGTGTGTGTGTGTGTGTGTATAGCAATTCAGAGTAAACTACTGGACCGATCTTTATGAAATTTGACATGAGAGTTCCTGGGTATGATATCCCCAGACGTTTTTTTTCATTTTTTTGATAAATGTCTTTGATAACGTCATATCCGGCTTTTTGTAAAAGTTGAGGCGGCACTGTTGCACCCTCATTTTTCAATCAAATTGATTGAAATTTTTGTATAGCAATCTTCGACGAAGGCCGGACTTTGGTATTGCATTTCAGCTTGGTGGCTTAAAAATTAATCAATGACTTTGGTCATTAAAAATCTGAAAATTGTAATTGAAATTGTTTTTTTATAAAACGATCCAAATTTACGTTCATCTTATTCTTCATCATTTTCTGATTCCAAAAACATATAAATATGTTATATTCGGATTAAAAACAAGCTCTGAAAATTAAAAATATAAATATTATGATCAAAATTAAATTTCCGAAATCGATTTAAAAACAATTTCATCTTATTCCTTGTCGGTTCCTGATTCCAAAAACATATAGATATGATATGTTTAAATTAAAAACACGCTCAGAAAGTTAAAACGAAGAGAGGTACAGAAAAGCGTGCTATGCAGCACAGCGAAACCACCCCCGCGCTAAACAGGCTCGTCAGTTTCACTGCGTTTTGCACGAGCAGCGGACTACGGTCATTGTGAAAAAATGCAGTGCGTTCAGTTTCATTCTGTGAGTTCCACAGCTTGACTAAATGTAGTAATTTCGCCTTACGCGACTTGTTAACTAATTCAAAAGTCCTCAGTATTCTTAACGTAACAAATGTCAATCTCCTCTTAAAACTGCTGACCGCGAGACAGTACGGAGATTTAAGAAACGAAACGTTGGGACGTTTCGTTTTGAAGTTGTGGTAAACGTCATTATTTCGGGGGTCTCTCGCTGGAAAGGTGAAGGTCAACTGAAACGGAACGTGGAACGTCAAAACGCAGTCACGTTTTCCACCCCCAAAAAACGAACAATATTTCGTCAACTTTTGTGAGTATTTTTGCACACTAACAGTTTTATTTGTTGGCCATTTTATGCATTGCTAGATTCATCAACCCTTTCACAGTCTTTCAGCGCTGAGAATGTGTTCATTGGAGGTAGACAACTGTTGTGAACTGAAATATTTTGAAGGGTGCTGATCCTGGTACATTTATCCAACTTCATGGTGAGAAAGCAAATGGCGAAGCAGAAGTAGGTCATCGCATCGAATTTTTATTCTGGCTTCGTATGTGATCAGGTGCATGAATTGAAAAATGTGAAGCTCTTGTGCGTGCAATGCGAGAAAATAACTATACAGTGACGCAAAGAGACTGGACTTACTATACAAAGAGAAAGACAACACATTACAAAACAAATGAGACAAAAGGGGGGTTATCCCCCTTGTGTTGTCTGCCGTCTGTTACTTTCGTTTTGAAGCTCTTTTTACATTTAGTCAAGTTTTGACTAAATGTTTTAACGTAGAGGGGGGAATCGAGACGAGGGTCGTGGTGTATGTGCGTGTGTGTGTGTGTGTCTGTCTGTGTGTGTGTGTGTAGAGCGATTCAGACCAAACTACTGGACCGATCTTTATGAAATTTTACATGAGAGTTCCTGGGTATGATATCCCCATACGTTTTTTTCATTTTGTTGATAAATGTCTTTGATGACGTCATATCCGGCTTTTCGTGAAAGTTGAGGCGGCACTGTCACGCCCTCATTTTTCAACCAAATTGGTTGAAATTTTGGTCAAGTAATCTTCGACGAAGCCCGGACTTCGGTATTGCATTTCAGCTTGGTGGCTTCAAAATTAATTGATGACTTTGGTCATTAAAAATCTGAAAATTGTAAAAAAAATATTTTTTTTATAAAACGATCCACATTTACGTTCATCTTATTCTCCATCATTTGCTGATTCCAAAAACATATAAATATGTTATATTTGGATTAAAAACAAGCTCTGAAAATTAAATATATAAAAATTATTATCAAAATTAATTTGTCAAAATCAATTTAAAAACACTTTCATCTTATTCCTTGTCGGTTCCTGATTCCAAAAACATATAGATATGATATGTTTGGATTAAAAACACGCTCAGAAAGTTAAAACGAAGAGAGGTAAAGAAAAGCGTGCTATCATTCTCAGCGCAAGTACTACCCCGCTCTTCTTGTCAATTTCACTGCCTTTGCCGTGAGCGGTGGACTGACGATGCTACGAGTATACGGTCTTGCTGCGTTGCATTGCGTTCAGTTTCATTCTGTGAGTTCGACAGCTACTTGACTAAATGTTGTATTTTCGCCTTACGCGACTTGTTTTTATTTTTTTTTACAAATGCAATAAAAAAAAAAGTCTAGGGTCGGCGGGGAAAAACTAGGTAGGGTCGGGTGACCAGAAACATACATCTTTTTTGTGTGGCCTTAACACAGTTTTTATTGTCTGTCATGACATTTCCAAATCACCTAGCAGAAAGCATGCAGTAACTGGCAGGGAAATGCTTAAACGTCATGAATGTATCTCCTGCTTTATCTGGAAGCTGGGAGGCCTGAAAGGTTGAGAAGACAGACGTTCTGATCGCGTGCCTCAAGGCGCGACTGTCCCCATAACACAGTGTCTTTATTGTCTGATGACATGACATTTTTATATCACCGTGCAGAAAGCATGCAGTAACTGGCAGGTAAATGCTGTGTTCAATGCTATTTCTGAGAGATGGGAGGTCGGGAACGTTCAGAAGTAATACATTTTGATCGCATGCCTCAAGGCGACTGTCCCCATAATACACCGTCTTTATTGCCTGCAATGATATTTTCATGTCACCGTTTAGAAAGCATGCAGTAACTGGCAGGGAAATGCTCTGAAGTCCTGTATCTCCTGCTATTTTTGGAAGCTGGGAGGCCTGACAGGTTCAGAAGACAGACGTTGTGATCGCGTGCCTCAAGGCGACTGTCCCCTTATGCCTCGGTCTCACATCTACGAATGTCACCCGACTTTAGGTAGTCGGCTGGAAGTCGGAAGAGGTCGGAGAGTTCGTGAGAATTAGCAATTCGGATAGAAAAGTCGGATAGTTCGGAAGGCCCTTCAGACTGTTTTGAAATTTTCAAAACAGTCGGAAGAGCCTCCCGACTCAGACGAATAGAAATTTGTCGGGTGGTTGTCGTAAGCGTGTCGGTTTAGTCGTAAGGCGATTCTGATTAGTCGTAACGGTAGTCGGAAGACTCGTAAGGGTGGTCGGATTTGTCGGTAGCATAGTTTCGTTCGGATTAGTCGTAAGGGCAGTCTGATTTGTCGTTAGGACAGTCGTTAGCTAGTCGGTTTAGTCGTTACACTGGTCGTGAGAGTCGGCTATTGTTCGGAAGTTTTTCAGCCGGGCCTGTCGTAACTGCAGTCGGAATTGTTGTTACTGCAGTCGGAAGTGTCTGGACACATGTCGGATTTGTCGGCCCTAAAGTCGGATGGTTGTCGTCTGCTTGTCGGCTACATGGTCTGATCAGTCGTAAGGACAGGTCGGGAGTGAAATTTGGAGCCAAATTTGCATCCGACACTTCCGACCTAGCCGACTTAACTATCCCCGACACTTCCGAAAAATCGTATATGTGAGACCGAGGCATTAACCGTCTTTATTGTCTGCCATTTCCATGTCACCGTGAAGAAAGCATGCAGTAACTGGCAGGGAAATGCTCAGATCTGCTGTATATTCTGCTATCTCTGGATGCTGGGAGGCCCGAAAGGTTCAGAAGACAAGACGTTCTGATCGCATGCCTCAAGGTGACTGTCCTCTTGACACACTGACTCTGGCTGTCTTCACTGTCTGCCATAGCATGTCTGTATTATCATACAGCAATCAATCACTGACTGGCAGGGAAAGTGCTCTGGTTATTGGCAATTGGTTTCTTTTTCTTTTCTTCTTCTTCTTCTTTTTTACTTCTTATTTTTGTGGTGGGAGGGGGGCATCTATGAGAGTTGGGAGGTCACGAACGTCCAGAAGCAATTCATTCTCATCGCGTGCCACAAGGCGACTGTCGGAGAGTGTCCCCTTTTACACACCGCTTTCATTGCCTGCCATGACATTTCCACATCACCGTGCAGCAAACTCAAATGCGAAATGCTCAGTTCATTCCTCTTTCCTCCGCTAGCTTATTTCTAAGAGCTCGAAAGCCAGGAAGGTCCAGAAGAAATATATTCTGATCGCGTGCCTCAGGGTGACTGTCCCCTTAACACACTGTCTGTATTGTCTGCCATGACATTTGCATATTATCGCGCAGCAAACACCCATTGACCAGCAGGAAAATGCTCAGTTCATCTCTCTTTCCTCCGCGAGCTTCTTTCTGAGAGCTCGAATGCCAGGGAGGTTCAGAAGAAATATATTCTGATCGCGTGCCTCAGGGCGACTGTCCCCTTTACACACAGTCTTTATTGTCTGCCATGGCATTTGCATATTATCGTGCAGTAAGCACGCACCGTCTGGCAGGGAAGTGCCCTAAATCCCTTTTACTTTTGCACTCCCCGGAAGCTGGGAGTTCTGAAATTGTGACGTTGAGAAGAAACGTATTCTTCTTTTTCTTCTTCTTCTTTTTCTTCTTCTTCTTCTGCGTTCATGAGCTGATCCTCCGACGTTCAGCGCTGTTTCAAACTAAGACAAACAATTACCTCTCCTTTCCCCTCCCCTCCCCTCCCCATCAACCCGGCATCCCCGCCGTCTTGGTAACTATGTAAACTACTCCATAAATTACGAAAGTAAAAGGAAAAACAAGTCGCCAAACGCGAAATTCCTACATTTAGTCAATCTGTCGAACTCACAGAATGAAATTGAACGCACTGCCTTTTTTCTCTCACCAAGACAATATAGCTTCGTCGATTCCCCGCGGCATGGAAATCGGTGACACTCTCACGTGAAAAACGCACTGAACTGTACAAGCCAGTATAGCGCGGTAGCGGTTGCGCTTCACAAAAAAGCGCGCTTTTCGCTATTCATTTTAACTGTATGAGCTTCTTTTTAATCCAAGCATAACACATCTATATGTTTTTGGAACCGAAAATAAATAAAGATTAGACTTCGAAAGCTACAGCCAATCGTTATTATATCCCCTTATGTACAGTTTTATAACATCATTGGCACATGTAAACAATATGAATTAATTAATGAACGCTACGAATATGGCAGCCTTTAAACAGGTGTGCTGTCTTTAAAAGCGTCTCAGTTTTCGCCCAGGCCCAGCTTTCGCATTCGGCCATGTTGATCTCGTATAAATTCCACACTGTCACCGAACATCCCCCCTCCCTTCCAAAGTACTGACGATCGATCGACCTTGGTACTTTAAATTCATGGGACCAACTTCGTTCAAATATAAAACATAAACAAGGGATGCTAATTTAGAAATTGGCTTTATCACAAAATCCTTCCCTTCTCATCCAAGGGACGTAATCACTCGGTGCATGTTTCCGAAGGAATCGACTTTTGGGAGATAACCTTCACTTGCAAGCACTTGACATGCTTTTCTCTTTCACATAAATGTAACTCTTCAATTTTACCGGAAAGCAACATTTCAGTGTGTGGAACCCCCCCTTTTGAGACCTCGGAAAATCTGAGAACATTTGGTCTTAAAAAGGAGGGAGTCTTAATATAGGGGTAATTTTACAGAGGTTATGAACAGGAAATCAGAATATCAAGGTCTAAAAAAGAGAGAAGTCTTAAATGTGGGGGTCTTAAAAGGGGGGTACCACTGTATATCGAATGCGAAAGCTGGTTCCGGCGAAAAGTGAGATGGTTACACCGCCCTCAGGCCTGGGCCGCCATCGAACCGCCCTTAATCCTTTTATCGAACTACTCAACCCTCCCTTGTGCTAATAGTCACACAATCGCCCGAGAAACATCAAGGGAAATAATTATCGTGTAGTGACACCAGTCGTCTGCAAGTCTGAGCCCAGACTGCGACCGTCTGCTTCTTGCGCCAGAACCGTATAGGCTGTTGCTTAATGACTTCGGCTTCTTGCACGAACACGCCTTGCCGAGGAGATTGGTCGAACACGACTAGCTGAGGAGATTGGTTCAAAGATATCCCTGATTGGTGTCCATTGCTTACGAAGCTCCTCTTGGTACCTATGCAAATGCATTCGGCCTTGGCTCAAGTGGACGTATCAATCTATGCAAGAAATATCACAGAGAGACAGCATTGCATTCTGAGCTTCATCGCTCAACGGCTATCGCCAGTTATCTCTCTGACCGGACGCTAAAGTCCTACGCGAATCTATCAAAACAAGAATACAGAGTTATCTCCCATATGTTGTTCACGGGCAGTGTTCGCGAGACGAAAATGATTGCAGATTGGCCGACTTCGACAGTGATCTCCGTTCTGTTCTTCACAGTTATGATAAAGACATCGTTCTAAGGTCAAAACAAGTCGACATTTTGGGACTGCTGCCGGAAGGAGACCGTAATATATGGTTGCATCACTGTCAAAAAAGCGTCTGCTCCAGCGAGCGCGGAAACCAAACGGTTGATTATCACGAGACACTTTTACCATATTTAGAGTTGTTTGCACAGTAAATACAGCCGCGAAAAATAGCTCGCTTGAAACTGTCTTACATATCAATTCCAACACCATGAAAAATCTTTATCGACGAACGCGAATCTGCTTACATCCATAACACATTACAAAAAGATCTAAATATGTTTTAAAAAAAATCGATTTCCTCGCCAGACAAGGAAAACCAAGGCATCCTGTCAGGGATAGAATGAGCCGAACTCATTTTTGACCTGAGTTCAGGATGAGAGAGACCAAACGGTTGATTATCACGTGACACGGACACAGGCAGCTGAAAAAAAGGACGCTATCTTTCTTGTTGCTGCCGCCGGCAAGACACTTTTGTATTCTATTCTGTCTTTCCATTTGCTCTTCAGCTCAATTTGTTCTTGCTCATCTGTTCATGCCATGTTGACTCGTCCCTTCCACCTTTCCATTTAAATGAGCCCCAGGCGCTTTTTGTTTTCCGTTCGATTTTCTTTTCATTTAAATGTGTCCTTTTCCGTTCTCTCTTTTCATTCTTTCCATTCGATTTTTTTTCTTCATTTAAATGTGTCCTCTCCCGTTCTATCTTTTCATTTAAAGCTGTCCAAGACGCCTCCATTCCAACTAAAAATTATCGATTGCTAATTAAAGGATCTCCCCATCTTCCTTTCCGCGTAAATCTGGCGATACAAGTCGCCGGTTAGACACACAAAAAAAGAACTTGTACAGTATTAACTGCCACATTTGGCCTGCGAGTACGTGTGAATCAAGTTCAAGTTCCTACAACAACTTCTGACATTGGCCTTCTCCGTTGACTTCGGCTAGACGACACCGGAAAGAAACCTTCACACTGTCTATACTGTAATGAAGAAGTCTGATGAAAGCGACGATCCACTAGATACGTTCTGACAGCGACAACTTCCCTGCTACTTTGCTGTGACAAAAAGTGTCCGTCAGTCTGTTGGAAGTCCGTTGAAAATTGGCCATGTGAACAGCCCTTAAGACAGCACCTCCACTCCCAACACTCAGTATGATTTCACGGTAGTTTTTCACAAAGCAAATATCTGAAACAAAGAGTGTGTGTGGGGGGGGGGGGGGAGAGAGAGAGAGAAAGAGAGAGAGAGAAAGAGAGAGAGAGAAAGAGAGAGAAACAGACAGACAGACAGACAGACAGAGCGAGAGAGACGTGCACACACACACACACACACACACATCTCTCTCTACCTCCCCTTCTCTATTTTTTTCATCCCCCCCCCCCCCCTTGGTTGGCGGCGCAAAGAGGTGCGAGATTGTGCACACTGACTCGGCCGAAAGTGATTACTGCAAGTCTAGGAGCAGGAAGGCTGTGCCGAGACAAAATGAAATTGCTGCCAGCGATTAACCCGGCTGACTGTATGACATCCCGAGTCTGAGAGAGAGAGAGAGAGAGAGAGAGAGAGAGAGAGACAGAGAGAGAGACAGACAGAGACAGACAGAGAGACAGAGAGACGGAGACAGAGAGACAGAGACAGCGAGAGAGAGAGAGAGAGTGTGCGTGCGTGTCCGTGTGTATATATGTGTGTGTATGTGGAGAGGGAAGGAAAATCTCACCAGGTCACACACTTCAATCCTATGCATAGCCAGCCGATCCAGCACAACCAACCCACCCGACTGCCAGACGCCGGGGGACTGAACAGCAATTTCCTCTTGTCGAGGCAAAACTTGAGTATCGACTGTGCCCAATAACTTCCTCTCTCTGGTAATTAAATGTGGACACAGTGCTCTTCAGTTCTGTTATCTTTTTACTAAATGTTTTAACATAGAGGGGGAATCGAGACGAGGGTCGTTATGTATGTGTGTGTGTGTGTGTGTGTGTGTGTGTGTGTGTGTGTGTGTGTGTGTGTGTGTGTAGAGCGATTGGCTCCTGGGAATGATATCCCCGGAGGTTTTTATTTATTTTTTCGATAAATGTCTTTGATGACGTCATATCCGGCTTTTTGTAAATGTTGAGGCGGCACTGTCACACCCTCATTTTTCAATCAAATTGATTGAAATTTTGGCAAAGCAATCTTCGACGAAGGCCGGACTTTGGTATTGCATTTCAGCTTGGTGGCTTAAAAAATAATGAATTAATTTGGTCATTAAAAATCGGAAACTTGTCATTAAAAACTTTTTTTTTATCTAAACGATCCAAAAACAATTTCATCTTATTCTTCGTCATTTTCTGATTCCAAAAACATATACATATGCTATATTTGGATTACAAACAAGCTCTGAAAATTAAAAATATGAAAAATATGATAAAAATGAATTGTCCGAAATCGATTTAGAAACAATTTCATCTTAATCCTTGTCGGTCCCTGATTCCAAAATCATATAGATATGATATGTTTGGATTAAAAACAAACTCAGTACGCTAAAAAGAATAGAGATACAGAAAAGCGTGTTATCCTACTCAGCGCGACCATTACTGCACTATTCTGGCTTGTCGATTTCACTGCCTTTGCCACGAGCGGTGGACTGACGAAACTACGAGTATGCGGTCTTGGTGAAAAAATGCAGTGCGTTCAGTTTCGTTCTGTAAGTTCGACAGCTTGACTAAATGTTGTTATTTCGCCTTACGCGACTTTTTTTTCTTCTTCAGTTCTTAAGCCCTCGTCTTTCTCTTCTCTTCTCCACCCTTCGCTCGTTTCCCTGGCTTACGTTTTTAATGACTGAAAACTCTTTCGACATATGAGAAAGGTTTTACAAGGAAGAGCGTGTTTCAGTCGTATGTGACATGTGCAATCCCCCCCCCCCCCCCCCCTCCTCTCTCTCTCTCTCTCCCTCTGAATCTCTATCTCTCTCGTTTGCGAAAGGTGGCCTTTGAGAAGTTACAGGATCGACGTCGTCGTAAAGGAGGACTGCT
>NW_027128973.1:0-1702 GCF_037325665.1 Littorina saxatilis
ACTCTTATTCATTTTTACTTTAAGGTGTAAATTTGATGCTGCATGTTGCAAATTATTTAACTGCGTCTGTAGACCAACCACAGTCTCTGATAATAGAAGAACATCATCAGCCAATAATAAAATAAATAGCTCCACATAATCATTCAAAAACTGTGCACCATGTCTTCCTTTTTCAATAATTTCCAAAGCCAACTCGTTTATAAAGAGAGAAAACAGAAAGAGAGAGAGAGAGAGAGAGAGAGGGAGAGAGAGAGAGAGAGAGAGAGAGAGGACGTGAATGTGTATGTGTGTGTATGTATGTGTGTGTGTAGGTGTATGTGTGTGTATGTGTGTGTATGTGTGTGTGTGTGTGTGTGTGTGTGTGTGTGTGTGTGTGTGTGTGTGAATGTGCATGTGTGCTCGCGCGCGTGTGTGTGTGTGTGTGTGTGTGTGTGTGTGCAAGCGCGCGGGGTGCGGGTGTGTGTGTGTGTGTGTGTGTGTGTGTGTGTGTGTGTGTGTGAGTGTGTGTGTGTGAAAGAGCTAAAGGCGATGCAATAGGAACAAACGAAAAAGAAAAATTCATACCAGCCAGCCAACCAACGAAGCAAAAGCAGCCAACGAATTTTCTGACTTTTTAATAAGCGAGCAAACGACAACACAAACAAAGACCAACCCAAAAGACAAACCAACCAACCCACCAACTAGCCAACCACAATCTTCAAATCGACATTTCTTAACGGGTACGAACCCCGAGTCTCACAAAAAGCGGTAGCTCTGTGACGCCAACCTGTTAGACTAATTAAAGACAGAATCAAAAAACAAGAAAGGTAGGTTGTTGGAACGTTTGTTATTGACAAAACAATACATTCACAGATATTTCGACCCAACGGTCTTTCAAGTGAACAGACAAATATTCACACAAAACTTATCTTGATAGTTCTATCAGTTTACGTCCTCTGGTCAGGAAGCCGAGCGAATGAATCAACTAAAACTAGGTTCACCCACTCACCCCCATGGCGTGGAAAGTTACTCCATCAATTTCAAACTTGAAAAAATCATAGTAATCACTGCAAGTTTTCCAAAATCATAAATGCTCAAACATTGCAGGCAGAAGATATGTGTCACAGGTATCACTGAATGAAGCGGGTGTTTCAGGGATCTGCATTTGGAAGCTGAAGCTGGCCGTATTGGGGGAACGAGGGTCAGTATTGATAATAAAAGCCACTGTGGGAAGTATACGGTACACTGTTTCACCCTTGCTTACCATGAGGAATGCAGCAGAGTACATGGACATGGACGCATGGCCTGATGGGAAGGACAACCTGCAACAAACAGCACATTTTCATCATAACTCAACCCTTGAAGTTAACCCTGTATCTGCAACAACATATACACAGTTGCAGAATAACGATGTTTGTATCAAACGCCACTGTTCTAACTGCACTAATCCATGTACATGCACGCAGTTTTAGCCCCTTAACTCTTATACAATTATAATTCGGGGTCCCAAGACACTCTGGGTATAGCGTCAGTGGGGAGTTCTGGCTGTTGTGAACTAAAAATGTGTTCGCATAATTCCCAACACCTAGCCACCCCCCAATTTGTTTTATTATCATTTTGTTTTTTTCCCCGCTGAAAGAGCACTGCTATTCCTTCCTACCTGGCCTGTCTCATCTTGACGGAGTCATCCCCAGTGCACACATCCAGCATGATAAAGATGTCA
>NW_027128974.1:0-2982 GCF_037325665.1 Littorina saxatilis
GTTCTGAATAAAATAAATCCTGAAATCGGCAACTTCAGCTCCCTCTCTGTCTGTCTCACACACACACACACACACACACACACACACACACACACACACACACACACACACACACACACACACACACACACACACACACACACACACACACACACACACACACACACACACACACACACACAAAGGCATGAACAGTCATACAGTTGGTTATTGCGACTGTCTGTCTATCCGTCCGTCTGCCTGCCCGCTCCGCTCTCACTCTCTCACACACACAAACACACAGACACACACGCGCGATCCTCCACCACCACCACCACCACCACCACCACCACAACCACTACCAAGGCCGGCTTCAGCATCAGCCGGTAGACATGGTGTCATCATCGCTGGCAGCGTGCAGACACAGATAACATTCTTTTCACGATAAGGTCCACCATATTCCCGTGGAAGGGTACACACAGATAACATTCTTTTCACGATAAGGTCCACCATATTCCCGTGGAAGGGTACACACACGCTCCCGTTTCTACATTCGTCCGCGGTCCCTCATTCAACTTCACAAATCCTTTCTCAAGCAACTCTTTACCCCCTACTCATGCACACATATTCCTTGTGTCTATGGTTTATTTTTAAGAACAGAGAATGCATTATATTATATATATGTATGCGGCAAGATCGAGTACTATGTATACGTTCAGTACATTTAGTCTCTCTCTCGCTCGCGTTTTGTATGTCTCTTTTTCTCTCAAACACACACACACACACACACACACACACACACACACACACACACATACACACACACACACACACTTATTTACATTACTCACACACACACACACACACACACACACACACACACACATTGAACAAGCAAGCATGCGTCAATGCTAGTCGCACAAACATGCAGAGATCTACTCATCCATCCATGCATCCATCTATCCAGACAAACATCCAGACACTGACAAACGCCCACACCGACTATAAGATGGACAGACTGACAGGCAATTTGTGAAACGCATTCTGGCAACACACACACACACACACACACACTCTCTCTCTCTCTCTCTCTCTCTCTCTCTCTCTCTCTCTCTCTCTCTCTCTCTCTCTCTCTCTCTCTCTCTCTCTCTCTCATACTAAAAACAAACAAACACAGTGTACACTTACTGAACAGAATCATCTCGCTTCCAGGCGAATTTGAGCATGAAAACACTGAGGCACAAATCACAAGATCCAACACAGTAAATGGAAAGCGAAATAAACTGAAAGAACACCAGCTCACAGACACTTCACTCCTCCTCTGAATCAAAAGAGACACGATCGAGTCACAGTCAATCAGGTGTCAATCAGGCGCTAAGAAAACTAACGCCAACAGATTCGAAGCAGACTTTCAGAATTTCGCCGCCGGTCCACCACACATCATGGTCGCACAGCTATCTTGTCAGTAGAAGAAACACACCTTGTATGTATCGGTCAAGGCTATATTGTAAGTCTGCAACTTGGTCAATCCCAAAGCTAGAAGCAACACCTACAGATTGGAAACAGACTTCCACAATCTATACACACTTGTAGAACAGCACCATGAACATGAGCTCAGTGACTAGCTGTCAGCAGAAGAAATACATCTCACATTGTATGTATTGGACATGCAAGACTGTCAGTCTGCAATTCAGTCAATCACAAGGATAAAAGTAACACCCACAGATTCGAAGCAGACTGTATCAGAATGTTGCCACATGTAAGCATACTCGTATCATGGTTTCACAACTGTCTCAGAATTTAGCAGCATGTAAACACACTCGTATCTTAGCTTCACAAATGTCTCAGAATTTAGCCGCATGCACACACACTCGCATCATAGTTTGACAGCTGTCTCACAATAAGCAAAACGAAAACACACGTTGTATTCTTGTACTGGTCAAGACAGAGAGGCCTCAACGCTGCCACAACAAAAACAGATGCAGCAACAACCGGAGTCTTGCTGATGATGCAAAACGGTAGCTAGCAAGCACCGAGTTTGTGAAGTAAAAAGGAAAGGAAGAGAAAAAGATCACAAGAGTTGGAAGATCACAGACTGTGTCAGTGGAGTGAACGGCAGAACGGCAAAGGTTAGCTGATGCTCCTGGTGCTAACTAAGCTTGCTTTAGGCACATATAATATAGCATAGTGCTAGAGTAGACTTTGCTTCAGGCACAAACACACACACACACGGGAGAAAGAAACAGAGAAGCCTTGAAGCAAAATGCCAGAGGAAGGAAGTTACGCAGCCCTTCCTCGCCTTTGCGTTTGCACTTCTTTGCTGAGTTCTGTGTGTGTGTGTGTGTGTGCAAAGGAAAATACGAAGAGGGAGAGAATTTATGTGTCAAGTGTTGCAGCAGTTGCCTTCTCTTCTCTCCGCCTCCCCCCGTTTTGGCCTAAAAACGCCACCTACAAATCTTACTGGGGTATATTCTGCAGGCGAACTTCTCTGCATTAGCACTTTTCTTTCTTTCAACGCTGGCATTTACAAAGGGTCTGAAGAAAAAAGAAAATAAAAAACACCGAAGTCTTGCGTTTCACCTCTTTGTGCTCAGCTACCTATTTCAAAGGGTTTCTCCTTTTTTTCTGAAATGTATGCCAACGAAATGAGCGAAAAAAGACTGACATAGGCGTATCCTTCTACATGACTAATAAAACTGAGTGGAGACTTTTAATGTGCACATTACCGGTTTTAAGTCAAAAACATTTTTTTTCTTTCATATATATAATATGGAAAGCAGATCCAGTGCAGAATGGTTATTTCTCATACCAACGACTTGCATGATGAATTCAAACTTCAAATCGCAGGAAAAGTGACTGGTAATGGGCCATAATTTATTATCTCGGTATTGGCATCAGAAAAAAAAGTATCAGCTGTACCGTAAATACCCCGTTCATGAAATTCCTTCATAGTCTTGAAAGCATACATCGCCCTTCACGAAAAAGACCTTTGGAGGATGCCCG
>NW_027128975.1:0-5752 GCF_037325665.1 Littorina saxatilis
CCCCAAGAGAATCACACGCCTAAGAAATGGATGGGGAAGCTCGGAGAGATCACAAGTCAGGGATTCGTTGTACGACTCTTATGGGTCGGCGTGGTAGTTGCACGTGGTTTTTGAGAGTTTACCAAATGTCATACAAATGTGTTGGTATACAGTGTGTAATTTGATAAGTGATATAATTAGTAATTTGTGTTTGATGACCGCCATGTGGCTTTTTATTTGAAAGTAATATGGTGTTAAAGGGCGGTAATGTGTGTGTGTGTGTGTGTGTGTGTGTGGTTGTGTCTGTCTGTGTCTCTGTGTGTCTGTCTGTGTCTGTGTGTGTCTGTATGGTGTATGTATGTGTGTGTGTGTGTAAGTGCGTGTGTGTATGTGTGGTTTTTTTTTTTTTTTTTTTTCAAACAATTTTATTCAAATAAATAACAACAGTTAACAATATCTCATACAATGAGTTAAATACAACAATTAACAATATCTCATACAATGAATTAAATACAACTTATCGAGTACAACAAGCTAACTTTTCTTTAACGTTTTGTTCTTCGAACACTCACACAAAAATGCTTCTTATCTGTAACTGCCTATCAAAAGTACTTTCCAACGGTAAAAACGAGGTTTTTTTTTATATATACTAACGCACATCTTTCCGATTAAGATAATGTGGTTCAATTTATACATAGTTGCCTTTTTCACCATTACAAAATGCATACCAAATAAAACATCACTAACTTTCAAAACAACCTTAATTTCTAAAGTACGAAATATAATTTTTTCAATAAACTTCCAGAATTTGTATACAACCGGGCATTCAAAAAAGAAGTGTTCAATGAAATCAGTTACATCACAACAGTAATTACATTTATTAGTTTCCGTTACTTTCATTTTACACAGGAGAATGTTGGTCGGATAAATGTTGTGCATAATTTTCCAGTGTAAAACTCTTAATCTAGTCTCTTGTGTTGACTGATAGGCAACTATCCAAGATCGTTCATCAATTTCTACATTAAACTTTCTCTTCCAAAATCCTCCGGAACATGGTACATCTGTTTTCATATTGATAATCTCTTTCCTATATTCTCTGGCACTTAACACATTTTTGCCGTTAAACAGTGGTAAGGTAATACAAGCATCATCAGTCATATTTACAACATTTTTCCTCATAAATAATGACACAGCAGCTTTTACAACATTATATTCAAGAATTCGGTTTGGCGAATATCCAATCAAATCACAAATATCTTGATATGATAATATGTTTCCCGAACGTACAATGTCAGTAATACACCTCGTTGTATCCAACTTTCAAAAAATAAAACTTTGCCACTATACGTTATGCATGCATTATTCCATAATAAAACCGGCCCGATTGTCCCACGATCGTAGTGGTTATTATCCAGCCAATATTTTAATACTGCTTTCCAAAAGTGTGATTTCACTAGGTCTAACCCTTTAAATCTTGCACTGTTTACATTCGATAAGAAACATTCAAAATGCTTTCCAAAACGCAAATACATCATCTTTGGAGTAAAACTCCAATTATCATTTTCATTTGATGTAGTCAGTTGTGAAACCCATTGTAATAAAAAAGAAATTTGCATTTGCCTAATATCGATCATTTTTAAACCACCTTTTTCAATTTCAAAACATAAAACGCTTCTTTTCACCTTTTCAAAGGCCTTCCGATTACAATATCTTTTTCGCCACAAAAATCTAAACAATAAGGTATTGACTTCATTCAAAACACAATCAGGTATGTGTGTGTGTGTGTGTGTGTGTGTGTGTGTGTGTGTGTGTGTGTATGTGTATGTGTGTGTGTGTGTATGTGTGTGTGTGTGAATGTATGTGTATGTGTGTATGTGTAGGTGTGTGTGTATGGGTGTGTGTGTGTGTATGTGTGTGTGTGTGTAAGTGTATGTGTGCGTATGTGTGTGTGTGTGTGTGTGTGTGTGTGTGTGTGTGTGTGTGTGTGTGTGTGTGTGCGTCTGTGTGTGTCTGTGTGTCTGTACTGTGTGTGTCTGTGAATGTGTGTGCGTGCGTGCGTGCGTGTGTCTGTAAGTTTGTGTGTGTGTGTGTGTCTGTCTGTGTCTCTGTGTGTCTGTCTGTGTCTGTGTGTGTCTGTATCTGTGTGCGTCTGTGTCTGTGTGTGTCTGTGTCTGTATCTGTGTACCAACGTCTCTGTGTGTGCATCCGTGTCCCTGTCTGCGCATGTTTGTGTATGTCTGTCTGTCTGTCTGTCTGTCTGTCTGTCTGTCTGTCTGTCTGTCTGTATATATGTGCATATTTGCCTGTGTGTGTGTGCAAAGCGTAGTTGCATCGGGGGTTTGTTCTCCCTTTTTCACCCTATTGTCTCCTTGGAGGCAGGTTGAAAGACGATTCAGACAATAATCAAATCATGTGATCAGTGTATTTTCCAACCCACTTATCCACCTAGTCTTCGGAGACTGAGGAGGGTGATTTGTTCACAGTTAAGGAACAGAGTGGTAAATACATTTGTCTACTTGCATTACAGTGTCGGGGTCATCATGTCGCAAACGGCGGCGGGGTTTTGCTCTCTTTTTTTATTCACTGGTTCGTTGACGTGTTTTGCTTGCTCTTGTTGTAAACTGAATCTCGTCGGTCTATACGTGTTGGTGATTGATTTTTGTTTTTTTATAACCTTCACATTTGAGGAGCATTCGTTTGTTGCCACCTTTTTTGTTGGCATACAATTCAACGTTCATTAAAAGGGCTTTATGCATGCTGTGAAATGTATAATTATGTTGGTCTTTTTTGAAATTTATTCGATCAAAACAAATTGATACAGCAGTCATAACAGTTAAATACGTAGATGTGAGAACTACAACAAACGCTTGTACAATGCGGCCCAGACAAATACAATAACGCACGGATAGTTAACATTTTGGACGTAACAATACTGATATTTGCTATGGATACTCACAAACAAAGTACATCAAACTAAAAATAAGACAAACAAAGGAAAGACGGAAAGGAAAACCAAAGGAGAAATAAGTGACATTACATTTATTCTAGCTTCTCTGCCAACGAAGCTTTATAATTTAAACTCGGAAAGTTAACATTTAATGAAAGAAAAGGTTGATATTGTTCACGTATACGATATGTGAACAAGAATAAATGAGTGGCCTTGAAAAGTTTAAGGGACATTCGCTGTACTGTAATTTCCTAACAACTACAATGATTTGTTCAAAACTGCTCCGAAACAATGCTAAATAATTAAATTAATTTTAATCAGTGAGCGGTTTGTTTCGCCCACCTCTCCTGTGTCTTCCGTTCTTCATCATATTTTTTTTAGTGTTCATAGATACCCATTCATCAAGGAAAACCGTTGAATTGATGATGTCAAACCTACAGTCTAGCTGACACATGCATAGTCCGTGCCACACAGGGCTAAAACGCTTCGCATTATACACTAACACACACTGGTCGTTGGAGAATATATTCAACTCAACTCAACTCAACTCAAATTTTATTGGCTTCAATTTTCACATAGAAGAATTTGTCTTGCGCTTGGGATTAAGACATAGGCAGAAAGTAAGAGTATAACATATAAAAACAGCATTCATATCACATTTCATGTATCACCCACAGTAATCACTAGTATAGGCCTAGGCCTACAGATATCACTTTGTCCCTGTATCACACATGCAAATAAATAGTATCACATTTTCCACGTATCACACACAATATATACATTACATAACATACAGCAAGTTTCCATCTCCCCCCCCCCCCCCCCACACATACATATTTTTGTGAAAAGACTACTGAAGCATTTAGATTTGAAAAATAGAACGCTCAAACACCAATTCTAAGACCTTCCTCGTGTGTGTTGTCATCTATTCAACTCCCACAACGAACTCTGTAGCTCTCGGCTCAACTTTAAATCTGTATCTCTAAGAACCTCCAGGGGCGAAAGGTAGAACGAAAAGTATGACTGGCACAAAAAAGCGTCACGATGAGAATTACAGTCAAAACACAGCCGTTTTCAATGTAAGTAACTGAGCACTCTAACGTTTGTTTTTGTAAGGTATTCCTGGTGTGTGGTCACACAATTACAACCCGCAACCTGTAAGGCATTCCTGGTGTGTGGTCACACAATTACAACCCACAGCCTGTAAGGTATTCCTGGTGTGTGGTCACACAATTACAACCCACAACCTGTAAGGTATTACTGGTGTGTGGTCACACAATCACAACCCACAACCTGTAAGGTATTCCTGGTGTGTGGTCACACAATTACAACCCACAACCTGTAATGTATTCCTGGTGTGTGGTCACACAATCACAACCCACAACCTGTAAGGTATTCCTGGTGTGTGGTCACACAATTACAACCCACAACCTGTAAGGTATTCCTGGTGTGTGGTCACACAATTACAACCCACAACCTGTAAGGCATTCCTGGTGTGTGGTCACACAATTACAACCCACAACCTGTAATGTATTCCTGGTATGTGGTCACACAATTACAACCCACAACCTGAAAGGTATTCCTGGTGTGTGGTCACACAATTACAACCCACAACCTGTAAGGTATTCCTGGTGTGTGGTCACACAATTACAACCCACAACCTGTAAGGTATTCCTGGTGTGTGGTCACACAATTACAACCCACAACCTGTAAGGTATTCCTGGTGTGTGGTCACACAATTACAACCCACAACCTGTAAGGTATTCCTGGTGTGTGGTCACACAATTACAACCCACAACCTGTAAGGTATTCCTGGTGTGTGGTCACACAATTACAACCCACAACCTGTAATGTATTCCTGGTATGTGGTCACACAATTACAACCCACAACCTGTAAGGTATTCCTGGTGTGTGGTCACACAATTACAACCCACAACCTGTAAGGTATTCCTGGTGTGTGGTCACACAATTACAACCCACAACCTGACATGTATCCCTCTTGGGCCGATGAGAGACAGTTGTTTTGTTGCTGTGCTTGATATTATCAAAAACAGAGTAAGACTGACGCGGTGTTCGATTGAACTGCCAACCGAGTGTATTTGAAATACCATACTTTCTTTAACGTGCAACTTATTCAGCACATGTCACCGGGGAATTTGCTTTTTGCAGATAATATTCCAATCACAGTTGAGTCAGTGGGACATTTTTTGCCAAGATGACACACGCTTAACCCCAGAAATGCAATAATTCGGTTATGAAGGCCATCTTAACTTGGCACAGGAATTCCCATTTGGTCAGTTTCGTGCTAAAAGCAATCCAGTGCAAAACTTTATTTGGCGTCATTTCCCACGAGGGGAAATCATCGGTTTCCTTGGCAAAGAAGTTTTGACAAACTGGTGCACCGGTTTCGTCAGACTTAGCAGGTCCTGCACATATTTGCCAACTATACGCAGAAAATCTAACGTGTGACTACGTCTATTTCTACTTTTTAACATTTCTTTGTATTAATATTTAAAAAAAATTTTTTTTAATCTGTTAGTGTTATGTCAAAGACAATTTCACTGACTGCATATGCCGTGAAAGCTATGTACATTTCTTTTTATTATTTCTTATTTTATTTAATCTTATTTTTCTTTCATGTCAAGGGAAATGTCACTGACTTCATACGTCATGCTGGAGGAAATGTGAGCGCCGTGATAGCTATGATAAAAACACTTCAGCAATATAACTTGGATGATGAAGTGCTCCATTTCTCGTTCTTGCTGTTCATGTTCTTCAAATCGTCTTTGACATTTCGAGTTCATAATAGTTGCCAAGGTGCAATTA
>NW_027128976.1:0-25763 GCF_037325665.1 Littorina saxatilis
TTTGTGAAAGTCGAGGCAGCACTGTCACGCCCTCATTTTTCAATCAAAATGATTGCACATTTGTGACCGGATCTGACAAAATGGTAGATAAGCCGCGGGAACCTCTTTTGAGATACATTGAATATACCAATGTAGGTCAATTATGGGAGAATTGGGTTGTTGGCATTTGGGGATAGTTTTGACACTTCTACACACATATTTGCCTGTTTTTGGATGTCAGTGGCTTATAAATGCCTCCAAATCGATATTTAATCAACCTACCATGCTCTAAATAAAGACAAAGGACGCTATAATTGACCGACTTTTCAACAAGAATGACAGCATAATCCTTTACAGAACCCCATCATGTCGTATAGCGTTCGAAAGGTCACTGTGTCTATTTTTAAACCAGCTTCTAGGTTAAATCATGTTGGCTAACCATGAAGTTTAACCAGAGATCTGCTACAGTATCTCTGGTTTAACACGCAATTCTTTGGGCGTACACAAGAAAGAGGCTTCTACCAATCAGAAGTCACTTTCAAAAACTTCCTTGGTAACAATGTCCGTTCTCGGCTGAAACAGCACTCGTGATTGGTCGAAGCGGTCTTAAAGGGAAGTAATGCCTCTCTATCGCTTGTGTTCGTATGTTGCGATCATAGATCTATCATTCTATGGTTGCGATTGACTGCGAACATGGAGAAAAGATTAGCGTTTCTGCTGAATTCTTGCAAAGCAGGAAACATTTTCGATGCGGAAGGAGAAGAATTGAAGTCGTTGATTGACGATTACTTTCTCTCTGACGGGAATCAGTGTAGTGAGCGTCCAGAAGGCGATAGCGAGTCAAGCGATTGTGACAGTGAGAGCGACGATGACGAACGACGTCGAACAATCGAGGAACCCATTGTTCGCATCAGTGGACCAGGCGACGAGCAAATGGACGACTGTAATGGTGTACCGCCACCAGAGTTGCTACGAATGCTGAGGCAGTTTTCATGTAACTGTAAACAGATCAAGGTAAGCTCTTACTCCTTACCCCTTTTCTATCATTTCTTCAGGTGTTGTTTTCCTCCATGTTTTGAATGACTGCACATGATTGTATGCCGGATGTGCTTCTCATTTTCAAAGAATGTGTGTGTGTGTGTGTGTGTGTGTGTGGGCTACCAGTAAGTTCGTCACACGGTAGATTCGTCACCGGTCCCGGTAACTTCGCCACAGTAACTTCGCCACAGTAGTCCGAGTTTCTCTGCCTCCGTGACAGTGAGGTTGAAGTCGTGTGTGTGTTAGTGAGTGTGTGAGTGTTTATGCGTGTGTACGTGCGTGTGTGTGTGTGTGTCATGTCAGTGTGTTTTAGTGTGTGTGTGTATGTGCGATGGTCAGTGTGTGAGTGTTTGTCAGTGCGTGTGTACGTGCGTGTGTGTGTCGTGTGTGTGCGTGCGTGTCATGGATGTGGGTGTATGTACGTCCGTGTCTCTCTCTCTCTCTCTCTCTCTCTCTCTCTCTCTCTCTCTCTCTCTCTCTCTCTCTCTCTCTCTCACACACACACACTCTCTCTCTCTCCTTCTCTCTTTCTCTTTCACACACACACACACTCTCTCTCTCCTTCTCTCTTTCTCTCTCTTTCACACACACACACACACACACACACACACACACACACACACACACTCTCTCTCTCTCCCTCTCTCTCTCTCAGTCTCTCTCACACACACACACACACTCTCTCTCTCTCTCTCTCTCTCTCTCTCTCTCTCTCTCTCTCTCTCTCTCTCTCTCTCTCTCTCTCTCTAAAAAATGTGAATCTTGAATCTCTCCCACAAATCAAACATCTGAAAGCATAAGCTCTTTAGCATAAACACCCGCCCACCCCTGCCGGTAACTTCGTCATAGGTGACGAATCTACCGTGTGACGAACTTACTGGTAGCCTGTGTGTGTGTGTGTGTGCTGAAGGCAGCGTGTGTTTTCCCGTGTGTGTGCCTGTGCATGTGTGTGTGTGCGTGTGTGTGCATGTGGTGTGTGGTGCATGTGACTATACATGGGACGGGGTGAACCAATATTTTGTGTATGTATGTCATGATTGGTCTTTGCAGCGTTGCTATTTTGTTCTTGTTTGCTGATTCTGTGTTTACCTTAGACCAAAAAAAAATAGTCTGTTTACGGTAACCCGACCGACCCTATTTTTTTCGCGCAACCCTAGACTTTTTTTGGCATTTGGAAAAAAAAAAATAAAAATAAATCTTTTCTTTTTTTTTGGTGCAAAATAACGTAAAAATATGGTTTTTTGGAAGAAAAAAAAATAATAATAATCCCGACCTACCGACCCTATTTTTTTGGCCTATGTTACCGTAAACAGACCTCTTTTTTTTGCCTTAACATAATGTAAGTTGTGTATTATGTATCACTAATTTTAGTACTGATTGGGCGTCTGCTGGCTATGTATGCTTGTGTTCAAAAATAAATAATAATTACAGATTTATTTGTAATGACACTGCAGGGCACTGTGCATTCAATGTGTACGTGTGTTATTCGTTTTTTTCTACATTTTTTGTATTTCTTCAAAACTAGATTCAATTAATTTTAGTCATAACATATCAAAGATAGAATTATTACAAGTCACACCTATTATTGACCAACTATTAGCAAAGGAAAGTGAGTGATCGTGTTATGTGATGATTGACATTAATTTGTTCCAGGACACCCTCAAGTTATGCAAACCAATGACGGATTTGTGTTGGAGGTGCCAAAGCAACAACACCAAGATATTTCGCGGTGCAAACCTGACCGACGAAGAGAAGGGTGAACTTATGCTGTAGCAACAGCGACACTTGAGTATAGTGGTTGCAGAGCGTCAATTCTACAAGGATGAAATAGCCCAGTGCAAGACGGCTGTCCAGGGGATTGGATTGACCGCTCTCACGGAGACTGCCCCAAACTCACGCCCCATTGCTGTTCATTATAGCTTTGATTTTGCGCAGCAGGTGCATCTTCCAAGTAACGCTGCACAACCGGGCCCAATGTATTTCCTGGTGCCGAGGAAATGTGCCATCTTCTGTGTCAACTGTGAGGCCATCCCTCAACAAGTCAACTTTCTTGTCGACAAAAGCGTCAACTGCAGTAAAGGGTCCACTGCTGTAATCAGCTACTTCCACTTCTTCTTCGAGAAATACGGACTAGGAGAGCAAGTGCTCAGTCTGCATTGTGACAACTGTTCAGGGCAGAACAAACATAACTTTGTAATGTGGTACCTGATCTGGCGCGTCATGAAAGGCCTTCACACAGAGATCAATGTACACTTCATGCCAGCCGGGCATACAAAGTTTGCCCCCGACTGGGCCTTTGGCCTGCTAAAGAAGTTTCCGGCGATCCGAGGTGTCCTGCCGACAGCCTCGATGATTTGTGCGAGGTCGTGCGAGAGAGCACAGCAGTGAGCCACGTTAACATTCCACAGCTAGTCGGCAGGGAGGATGGCTCTACTCTTGTCAACACGTACGACTGGCAGACCTTCCTCAAGCCAGCGTTCAAGCGCCTGCCTGGCATGCTGAAGTTTGCCCACTTCAGAATGTCACACCAGCACCCTGACTGTGTCTTTGTGAAGATGTCTCTGGCTGAAGTTGAGGAGCAGCGGAACCTGCTGGTCAGCCGGGAAGCTTTTTGAGCCTTGGCAGACATGCCACTGATTCTGCCCACCCCCGGACTCTCGCGTGAGCGACAAACATACCTGTTCCCCCAGATTCGTGAGTTTGTGCGCGAGGACAAGAGGGATGTGATGTGTCCACCCCCCCCCCCCCCCCCGCCCCAACTAACCTGCTTTCTATCTACTCATAGTATATGGTTTATATTGTAGTACATTTTTGTGTACACTACATTGGCTACACACTGTGATGCTACCGGGACTTTGTGGCAGTAAATGTTTTCAAGTTTAAGGATCACTGGAGTGACATTTTAAATAATGGAACTGGCTTGTCTTCAGATCTGTGCAATCATGAAGTTCATTGTGTTTATTATTTGGATTGACTTGTGAATCAGGATTATTGAGACTCTTTGCTTTCAAACCTGTTGTGTGTAGTTGAAGGATAACGGTAAGGAATAGCAAAGCAAAATGCTGATACAAAAATTATTAGATTATAAACTTACCTCTGTTCAAAGTATTTGCCAGTACATTCGTCTGTTCGACCTGGTTCTCTGACAGTTACAGCTGTTGCCTTCTAGACTCAAAGCTGCACCCCCCCCCCCCCTCTCTCTCTCTCCCTCTCTCTCTCTCTCTCTCTCTCTCTCTCTCTCTCTCTCTCTCTCTCTCTCTCTCTCTCTCTCTCTCTCTCTCTCTCTCTTTTCTGTTTCGGTTTTCAGTGGGAAAATTTTGCTTGCACTACTTTTTCCTTAGTTTTATCTTCAATTAAATTGTATATTTATTGTATGGAGGACAATCGACTTCAACCATTCTGATTCGTTTGAAATATTCATGTTTTAATGAGATTGATGTATCGTTCATATTTAAGTTCACTCAAGTAACCACAAATAAAACCCAAGTGAGATCAGTACTCTGTGACTTATTGTTTCGGTTCGTAAAAATGAACTTTAATAATAGGGCCTATAATACTTAAAATATCAAGCTTATGCTTTACAAACTAAGACAATGAATTATTTGAGAGAAGGTTTAAGTTGCACATGGCTTAAAAGCATTATGTATTTTATGGAAGAGCATGGATAATTTTGACTACTATTTTGGTGAGACCTAGTTTCTCGAATCACACTATCAACTGTACTTTAAAAATCTCACAAATCATACAGTGATGCAAAATCACCATGGAAACAAGCATAACACTGTTGTTTAGTGTACTCTGTACACATTTTATTCCATTAGAACGAAATTTAAGCATGGTTGCTAGGGACTCTTCGCTGTTGAATGTGTCCAAACTTTAATCCAATTTCCTCAAAATGGCCGCCATTAATACCCGTATTTCAAACTGCTCCTGAGTCTTCATTTTTGGGAGTATCCTTTTCATTCAAACATCACATGAAAGCTTGTTTTCTAAGCTTTCAGATGATATGCATATCTAAAATTTTCCAAAAATCGGGTTATCTACCATTTTGTCAGATCCGGTCACATTTGGTCAAGCAATCTTCGACAAAGTCCGGACTATGAGATTGCATTTCAGCTTGGTAGCGTAACAATTAGTTAATTAGTTTGCTCATTAAAGTTGTCATTAAAATCGATTTTTCACTTACAGATTTAAAAATGATTGCAGCGTATTCCTCAATTTCCCCTGAAATCAAAAGTATAATACATGTGTTATGTTTACTCTAAAAATGTGCTCAGAATTACAGAAAATAGGTTAAGTAAGTACTGCGTTCGCACCCTTCGCTGAGACGTATGGAACGCGAAAAGGGTCAAATGATCGATCAGAATGATCGATCAAAATGATCGATCATTTTTGCGTTTGACCCTTTCCGCCACGCGCGCGGAAAGGGTCAAACGATCGATCAAAACGATCGATCAAAACGATCGATCATTTTCGCGTTTGACCCTTTCCGCCACGCGCGCGGAAAGGGTCAAACGATCGATCAAAACGATCGATCAAAACGATCGATCATTTTCGCGTTTGACCCTTTCCGCCACGCGCGCGGAAAGGGTCAAACGATCGATCAAAAGGATCGATCAAAATGATCGATCCTTTTGCGCTGTTTCCGGAAAATCATGGAACGGATTAGCACAAAGAACGCAACTAGAAATTAAAATGAGTAGATTGCGTGTTCTGATGCGGCGTGAAGGAGCATGAAATATCAAGAGAAATAAACAAAAAATCTGCTTGTTTTAGCGAGTACATTTAGGGGTGTGTAGTTAAAATTACTGTGTGAAAAGTGTTTGGCGCGAAGCGTTCGTCTGCAACAGATCTAGATGTGCCACTTTCAGCACGTATACAGGAACGTGTACGAGTAACGTCATCAAATCTAGTTTTTACGTCAGGTGACGTCATAGGGAAATCTCCGTCATTGCGCAGGCGCGGTGAACTCTTCACCTTCGAAAGTGGTAAACAAACCAGCATGGGAGCATGGTAACAGTGCGAAAGTGGTTGATCGATGCAATATTATTTTGGCAAGCAAACAAGACAAACATAAGCGGAACGCAAACGTTTCTCTCAGTTCTTCCGCATTACGACAGCTAAAACTGCCCGGCCGGGGAGATGTACGCAGCATAAATTATAGGCTGAGTCAGTGTCTTCGAAGATTTGAGTGATGGCTCAGTCGGTATGTCCTGGGAAAAGGTCCGTGTCCCTCCTAATGATTGTGCATTTAAAGCAAAGCTGGAACTTTGCAACAGACAATGATGTATGGATGTATTTAAGTTTGTGTTTCAATCTATGGGAGCGAGACTGACATTTCTGAACTGAAAAAGTCGTGTTTTGTGGAGTTTAGAGTTGTCAGTAGAGACCGAGTCAATCGTTGAAAAGAAATAATTGCATGGTTCACCGATGGAGAGTTAAACGACCATAAAACCGCACCACATGTATGTCATGAAGCTTTCTAAGTTCTACACTATACAACAAAAGAAAATTAAATGAGGGAATCAAGACATAATAGATCAACTCTCTCTCTCTTTCTCTCTCTCAGTCTCTATCTCACACACACACACACGCATACACACACACGCACACACACACACACACACACACACGCATACACACACGCATACACACACACGAACACACAACTCTCTCTCTCTCTCTCTAAACCGCTATTAGAGGGAGGGATCGAGAGAGTTGAGAACAAGAGTGCCAGACAAAGGAAGGAATTTAATTTGGAGCGATCATTATGATTAAACAAATCAAGAAACAAGCAAGTTAGCAAGCAAATCCTTAAAAATGTGTGATGTCATAATAGGTACAAAAGGAGCCAACAACGTTTTGGCCTGGTGTTCTGCTTACAAAATAAACTAGTAAAAGAATTGTGAGATGTAAAGAGAAAAGATTAAATGGAAACACTACCGAATTACAAGACATCCTCAGTGACTTGAATCATGCACTTATGATTTTCTGCTTTTTTTCCAGATCGGGTAGAATACTTTATGTCAGTGACATATTTAAATGATTGCAATTGTGTGCTGGTCTTTAACATGAATAATTAGATACAATGAATACATTATTCAATGAGTAGGAAGTGACAATATTTTAATGTGTATGATCTTGTTTGATGAATGCCTCAAACGCTCTGAGAAGTTCTTCTAAGCAAGCAAAGAAACAGAGAAGTTGGATACTGAGATGACTATATTTTGTAACTTAGACACTCTGTCTATAAGGAAGCTAGCTGTTGCTTGAACATCATTTGAACATTAATCTGCGCCAGTTTAAATGCATTGCTTCGGTAGAGCTGATCATCAAAATGCATCTCATGTGTGAAATTTTAGCTTTGATGTTGCACTGACTTCAGAAGACTGGCCTGTTTCGTGAGTAAAATCTACAAACATTTCAAGCTGACAAGAACAGAACGATGTTAAAATATAAGATATGATAAGGGAAATGTGAAGGCTAAATTAAACAAGGAATGAAATTGTAACCCACTCTGTACAAGTGGTGCGTTTTGCTGCATTGACCATATTTTATTCTTTCGTGTGTTCTTTCGAGTTTCCGACAACATTTGTTGTGTCATTGTGTATGAACGTTTCAATGATAATGATGAACAATGATTGCATACTTAGTGTAAACGATTTCGCTCACCGACTCAGATGTGGCATGCAGGCTTCACGTGGAATAAGACCATCCCTCCACTTTAACATATACCAGCTGTCAAAAAACCCGTGTGTGAAGTGTTTGATCAATTAATTTGTTTAACACCGGCACGGTTGGCCTGGTGGTAAGGCGTCCGCCCCGTGATCGGGAGGTCGTGGGTTCGAACCCCGGCCGGGTCATACCTAAGACTTTAAAATTGGCAATCTAGTGGCTGCTCCGCCTGGCGTCTGGCATTATGGGGTTAGTGCTAGGACTGGTTGGTCCGGTGTCAGAATAATGTGACTGGGTGAGATATGAAGCCTGTGCTGCGACTTGTGTCTTGTGTGTGGCGCACGTTATATGTCAAAGCAGCACCGCCCTGATATGGCCCTTCGTGGTCGGCTGGGCGTTAAGCAAACAAAAAAAACAAAAAAATTGTTTAACTTCTACTGGCATCAATCCGCAAAATGTATTCATTTAAACATTCCAACTTTGCACACGACCCAGTCAGAATGTAAATGTTTGGTATGTATCAAAGTGTATAGATGGCCTAACCTCATGTAAGAGCCCTTGCAGTTATAAAAATAATAGTAAGCCAAACTTGGCGTTTGCAAGAAGAACAGTGCCTTGAAACTGGCATCAGCAACAACAACAACAATTTAATTATCCACAATCACAGTGACTCGGGTTTTCACCCCATCCAAACCACCAGCCATCCTCTCACTAAAAACCAAAACAAACTCCCCAAAACACACACACACACACACACACACACACACACACACACACACACACACACACACACACACACACACACACACATTAAAACACATAGAGAATCATGAGATTTGTTTGTTTGTTTATTCATCCTGTAGAATGTTTCTTTAGCCACTGAGCCAACTATAATACTCGTCATAAAAAGTAGGCAGATGCGTTTGAAGGCAAATCTTTATGATGAGGCCGTTTATTAAAAAACAAACAAATACAGGTTGACCCAAAAACAATGCAACCCATAAAAAGGTTAAAAACTTCTACATTTGTGGACATAAACTTCAGCCTATGCATGACCCTTCTACAAAGTGACAATTTTGAAGATCAAATAGGCTGACTTTTGTGCAATTTTGAATTAAGTTTCCAATTTCGGGGATCCACTCAACGGTACGAGTTTTAAAATTGAGCGGTAGCCAAACTTGCCCGATCTAAGCGCTCAAGATTGTAACATTCGGGGCAATTCGAATCACAAAAGTGTACCTTAATCAACATTCAGACCTAAGAAACGTGTTACATCTTATAACTCAGTTTTCAAAATTTTCAGGGTTAGCAATGAATGATCAAAAGACAGAAGCAATGTGGCTTGGTATAAATAAATGTTCTGCTGACCGACCATGTAATATTATTTGGAAAAAACAAATCAAAATCTTAGGAATTCATTTCAACAACTCTGTCCCAGCCTCCAACATAGAAGAAAACTGGGAACCTAAACTACATAAAGTAAATTCATTAATAGCAACATGGTCGAAAAGAAACCTAAGTATAATGGGGAAAATTTGTATAGTCAAAACATTAATGTTGTCACAGTTTACTTACGCACTGCAATCTCTATGTGCCACAGAAAACTTCCTCAATAAGCTAAATTCATCTCTATTCCGATTTATCTGGAAGAAAAAATATTCAAACAAAAGAGCTTATGAAAAAGTTAATAGAAAAGTAATGTGCCAAGAGACAAATCTTGGAGGTCTGAAAATGATTAATGTCAAAGATGTACAAACATCATTTCTAATTTCATGGATTATGAGGCTGCTGGACGGAAGTAACGCAAAGTGGCAACAGATTCCATTAGCATCATTTTTAAATCTGGGCGAACGCTTATGCTGTCTGCGCTCAAATGTGAGTGCAGAAAATTTTAAAGGACTAGGTGCCATAAAGCAATATTTCTGGAAACAAGCTTTTATCACCTGGCTAAACAATAAACACAAGATCAAAGAAATAAGCAATAATGAACAGCAGATAAGTGTACGCAATCAAACCTTATGGAATAATACAAATATAAGGTACAGGAAGCAAACACTATACATGAATGACTGGATAAAGGCTAAAATATGCGATGTTAAAGATGTTTTTAACGATAACGACATGTACTCTTTTGAGGAAATATGTGAACGAACTGGATATAAACAGTCTCGCCTATTTGAATATAATGCAATACAGACTGCCATTAAAGCTCTATTATTGCGTGATACGGGTCAGGCCCGTTTTGATCATATGCCATTTATACAATTATCTCCACGCCAAATCCGCCTAAAGATGTTAAATTATGAGATAAAGGAGCCAAGCTCAGCTGGATTTTGGTCGAACAAATTAAATATTACATTAGAAGATAAACACTGGAAATTAGCTAACGAATGCTCGACAGAAACCCGTCTTCGTCTATTGCATTGGAAAATTTTACACAATATATATCCCACCAATATTTTGCTACATAAGATGGGAATTCGTCAAACAAATCTCTGTCAGTATTGTAACGAAACCGACTTCATCGAGCACTTTTTTTGGCAGTGTAGAGCAGTGCAACCCATATGGCAGGAATGTCAAGGGTACATATTTAAATATACAGGCAAAAATATAAAGTTAAGCTGCGAAGAGGCTCTTTTTGGGTATTTCACACGTGATATCCCCAGAGAGAAAACCTTCATAATTAATCACCTTATATTGATATCGAAAATGTGCGTAAGCCAGTTTAAGTACGGAAATCCAAAAACTAACATGAAGATCTTATTTCAGAACCAAGCTCGACTTCGAAATCTCTAGTAAAATTGAACTGTGTATAAGAATATAGATAACTAGTAGTATTGGGCTGTTAATGTAAAGTTATTTATATATGCGCTGTATGATGTTGTGCTGAAAACTAGTACTGTAATTGGATTAATTAACTTGTTATGTATTGTCCCGCTGAAAATGTATTATATAACAGAATTATGGGAACAACAACAACAACAGCACACACACACACACACACGCACACACACACACACACATATGCACATACACGCAAACATTAGTTAAATTGTTGTTGAATTAAAAAGTAATTTAATGGAAATGTAACCTGTAATGTAAAAGAAAACAAAATTAAAATCTCATTAAAAAAATTAAAAAAAGACCAATGAAGAAGGATATGCTCACCGCCCAAAAAGAAAGAAAGAAAAAAAAAGAAAAAAAAAGACGAAAGAGGCAAAAAAGATGGGTTGAAGCAGCCTTGCATGCAACTGAGGTCAAAAAAAAAAAAAAAAAAAAAAACCATTCAGACCTGGGAATCCCTGTTTTGCACTTGGAGTATTCTCAAACAAACTTGTATTTTTTTTAAATGAGCGTACTCCACATTTAAACATGCTTCACACGCGTCTGTCGCACTGTTAATTAAGGTTACTATTTTGTAATCATGAATCAAAGACAAAGTACTGGATCTGCTTCGGGTTGCGCCTGTGAAGAAAAGTAGTCGAGGAATATTAATCGTCGTATTTGTTTTTCCACTGGATAGTATTCTAGACACCCCACGCGGGTTAGGGGGAGTCCCATATTGGTTGGACGACTGTTTCTCCTTTTACCCTTGTTAAGTGTTTCTTGTATAGAATATAGTCAATTTTTGTAAAGATTTTAGTCAAGCAGTATGTAAGAAATGTTAAGTCCTTTGTACTGGAAATTTGCATTCTCCCAGTAAGGTAATACATGTATATTGTACTACGTTGCAAGCCCCTGGAGCAAATTTTTGATTAGTGCTTTTGTGAACAAGAAACAATTGACAAGTGGCTCTATCCCATCTCCCCCTTCCCTCCGTCGCGATATAACCTTCGTGGTTGAAAACGACGTTAAACAACAAATAAAGAAAAGTATTCTAGACAATCATGCGTACAAAATACGGCGAAATCGTATGGGTTCCCAGGTCTGATTACATTAGACAATCAGTGACTTGAATACAGCAATTATACAAGATCAGGACATTTCCTGTGGATGAAGGCATGCATTTCATTGATGAAAATTGCGCGACATTGCACTTTACAACAAAGGGGTTAATGTTCCAGTCATTTGAGTTTAGCAAATATTTTCATAGTTGTTGTGCATTTTCCTTCTGCGTTCGTGGGCTGAAACTCCCATGTGCACTCGTGTTTTTGCATGAGTGGAATTTTACGTGTATGGCCGTTTTTTACCCCGCCATTTAGGCAGCCATACGCCGTTTTCGGAGGAAGTTGTTGTGCATGAAGTTCAGTTCTTCCACGACCATTCTACAAAGTTCCGAGTCTGTAGGTAGAATGGTCCGACATTTACAATTTCTCAAAAATGTGTTCCAAATTACACATCCTAAATTGTCAATGGAACGAAAGTTTTCCTGTATAGTGATTGCTCTGAACCTAGCTAACTGCTTTCTTCAGGTCACCGATGATCTAGGGGGTGTATACTCAGACATTCAGATAATATAAAAGCTAAAAGTCTGGAGGGTTTAAATTAAGTAAGTATTGATACCGCTCATGGTCAAACTTTGTTCTATTGAGTCGACCGCCGAATTTGGAAGGTTATTTTTGAAATAGAGTAGGTAGCGGCAGTCAAAACTTGGTTTTAAAGTGAGAGTGAATGTTTTGTGATGTCTTGAAAGAAAAATAAAGTACAAGCAAAACACAAAAAAAAGTAAGTGGATACCTTTATTAGTTCCTGAGATTTTGATATTTTAGTACATACGCTGTCGCGACTCTGCTTAAAACTGTAAAATAGGGCAACTTCAGCAGCATGTGGGTACCACATAGTTATCCTCAGCCCTTTCAACTTTTCAGGATCTGTTATCAGCAACCAAGAATAGAAAAAACACATAGTTCTAGCCCTCTAATCTCATATGGCTTCTGTCAGCAAGCATGCAAACTTCACGAAAAACACAATTAAAACCATCGCAAAATTGCACGGGAGGGCAACTTTGGGTCATCACAATTCACACAATATGTATAGCAGCTGTCTGAAACTTTCACATATCCCAAACAAATGTGTGTAGAACATGCCTATTTTTTTTCAGACAGCTTAGTTCAATGCTTTTGGAGTATAAGAGCCTCAAAAATGTCAAAAACCTCAATTTGTCAAGCGGAAAAACAGGAAAATTACAGTTTTTCGCACTTCAAGGCCAATAATTAAGAAACTATTTAAGATACAACGAAAAATTTTGGTGTGTAGATAGATTACAGTGTAATCTTTACAGACATCAGTAAAATTCAGTGTAATGTTGAAAATAATCCCCCAAGAGTGGACAAACCCCCCCCAGAGGGGGATAGCACATTTCAGATTGAAATATTTCAGAAACTACTGAAAATACAGCCATGATTTTTGGTGTGTAGATTGATTACAATGTTATCTTCACAAATATGTGTTCAATCAAGTACACTGCATTGGGGTGTGCACGTTAAAGATCCCACGATTGACAAAAGGGTCTTTCCTGGCAAAATTGTATAGGCATAGATAAAAATGTCACTGTTATCCCTGCGCCTTGAATATGTGCGCGATATAAATTGCATAAAAAAAAATATATATAAATCCCTGCGCTTAGAACTGTACCCACGGAATATGCGCGATATAAGCCTCATATTGATTGATTGATTGAAGTAAGATATAGAGAATACTACATGGCTTGCTGTGTCGTACCAGATTTACACGAGTTGTTTTTTGACTCACATGCGAAGCAAAAGTGAGTCTATGTACTCACCCGAGTCGTCCGCCCGTCCGTCCCGGCGTCCGTCCGGAAAACTTTAACGTTGGATATTTCTTGGACACTATTAAGTCTATCAACACCTGATGCGGCCTGATGGTGTATGGTTACAAGATCTCAAAAAACATGTGCGGCAACTTGTGCGGCAACTTTTCACTTCAAGTTCAAGGTCACAGGGGCCGTAATTGTTGTCTTAAAAACGACCATTTTTCACATTTTCTTCTGAAGTTATCGAGAATGGCAACCTTAGCTATGTATGCTATACAGGGCAATGTAAGCCCTATCTTTGGACACCAGTTTGGTTGACCTTGCTTCAAGGTCAAGGTCGCAAGGGTCCTTTAAAGTTGGATTGTATACATATTTTGAAGTGACCTTGACCCTGAACTATGGAAGATAACTGATTCAAACTTAAAAATTATGTGGTGCACATGTTATGCTTTCATCAAGAGACACATTTGTACTTCCTATGTCTTGAATTAACAGCTTTGTGTTGCATGACCTTGGATGACCTTGACCTTGGGTCAAGGTCACATGTATTTTGGTAGGAAAAATGTGTAAAGCAGTTCTTAGTGTATGATGTCATTGCTAGGTTTAGTTATTTGACCTTGACCCTGAAGGTCAAGGTCATGTAAAGGTCAAGGATGTGAGTCGTATGGGCTTTGCCCTTCTTGTTTAAATAGTGAACTGCGAAAGCGAGCTGTTTACTATTTGAAAAAGCAACGAGTGTAAATCTGGTACGACACAACAAGCCATGTAGTATTCTGTTTATCCTACATTATATACTTCTGTGCCAGATCTAACTAAAAGTCACCGACAGCGATATTGCCTTTGGATCAACCCGCTTTAGAACTTCAAACCACTTTACTCAATTTGACATTCATTCCTCCGCCATGACACACACTCTCAAACTAGGACAAAGTAGTTCGCCTTTGTTAACACTGTTAAGTTTAATATTCGAACAGTCAAAACCGAGTACCTGCAAAACCGGTAAAATCCGTTGCATTGATCGCGAGTCATGGCGGAGCATTCAAGCGAAGCGATGGTGACCCACGCTTCGAGACAATTTGTGGAAGAAATCAAACCCATCACTTCAAAATATACCAGATAAAAAGAAAAGCAGTGGCCACAGGATAAAAGAAACCAAAAGGAACAACAACAGCAAAGCATATCCTTCCTCGATAGGATTAGCTTGACCTTCCGGTTGATCCCATGTACTACTACAGGGCCGGACTAGGCGAAGAGGAGGGGGGGGGTTGCCAGTGGTGGCCCAGGGGGATGTCCCCCCTGGCGGCAGGGGCGGATCAGCTCATTTTATGGGTGGTTTTTTTCAAAAGTATATTGTGAAGATATGGGTGTGAAGGCGCGAAGCGCCGAGCCGACGGCGCAAAGCGCCTAGCTTGCTAGGGGGGTCCGGGGGCATGCCCCCCCGGAAAATTTTGAAAAAAAGGATGCAAAATGGTGCAATCTGGTGCATTCTGAGGATGATCATTACCAGTTTCAGGCAGCAGATTTTGTCACTGATTAATACCCCAAAAATTGAAACTCAATGTAAAATAAAGAAATGCATGCCTCATTCAATATTTTTATTTTTTGGCTGGGGGGGGGGGGGGGGTCCGGAAACCCTAGAACCCCCCCCCCCCCTCGTTGTGGGGGTCAGGGGGCAAAGCCCCCTGAAGCTGATGGGTAGGTCATATTCTGAGATAGGAAAATGGTCGCTCCTTGCATGAAACGGCATAAAATAAGCAATAATAAAAAAAAAATTAAATAAGTAAGGTACATGTTTAGGCTAGGGGGGGGGGTTGCGCAACCCCCATAACCCCCCCGGTAGTCCGGCCCTGTACTAATTTACAGAGCTTGACCTTCCGGTTGACCTCATTTACATGATATACACACGTGTGATTTGAACGATTTTTATCTCACGGGTATCTCTCTCACGTATGTGGGATAAATTTATTAACATTGTTCACAGTTCTCTGGAGAAAACTAAATTCTTGCAAAGTGCACAGTCGGATGAGAAGTGACAGTCAAATGCATATATACCCCTTCTTCAAAGTCAGTCAAACAAAGTTGTCAGTCAAGTACTGCTTGAAACAGGTGTACATGGCAGGCAGGTTTGCTGGAGATTCGACTGTGAATGTTCTGCCAGAAGAAGAAAATGGTGCAAGCACAATGTTGTGTCCAAAAACAACCAATGCAGGAATCTGGCAGAAGTCAGCGATAGGTTCTCCTTTTTGTGGAACGATATCAGATCGAGCACCATGCCATTCACAAGTTCTGATGGACGGTCAAGGTCTTCCAGAAGGTCCGGATTCAGCAGGTGGTTTCTTGTGATCCTATGTTTCAGCAAATGAACCCCAACATTCCGGCCCATGATGCAACGCCCTGCGTCGACATCCAAAAATGCTTCTAGTTCTAATCCAGTCTTATTCCCCAGCTTTGTTGCTTCTTTCACTGTTCCCTCAATTTCTGCCTTGATTTCAAGTCCTTGCAGCAAGTTCACGTCGAACACTTTGGGGAGAAATGAAACCAGGTCACTCCAATCCCTCCCTGTTTCCAACCGAAGCAGATCCAGCTGCAACAATAGCTTGTTGGTCAGTGGTACCAGCTGAAGTTTGGGTGGTCGACCTCTTCCAGTTGCTGTGAGTGTGAAAGCAGACTTCATTTGCTGGAAGTGAGCATCATCTGTAACACACACAAACAAAACAAAAATGTAATACTATGTTCATAATAATTTTGTACTGAAACCATGAAGGCTACCAGTAAGTTCGTCACGCGGTAGATTCGTCACCCGTGACGAAATTACCGGCAGGGGTGGGCGGGTGTTATGCTTAGAGCTTATGCTTTCAGATGTTTGATTTGTGGGAGAGATTCAAGATTCACTGACATTTTTTAGAGAGAGAGAGAGAGAGAGAGAGAGAGAGAGAGAGAGAGAGAGAGAGAGAGAGAGAGAGAGAGAGAGAGAGAGAGAGAGAGAGAGAGTTGTTATTTTAAAACCCGAGATCTACTCATTGTGCAGTTCTCAACTGAGCAGTTTTCAGACGACACAGTCCGAGCATTGTTATTTTAAAACCCGAGATCTACTCATTGAGCAGTTCTCAACCCGAGATCTACTCATTGAGCAGTTCTCAAAAGCAGTGTAGTCTGAGAGAGGGAGCGAGCGAGCGCGAGAGAGAGAGAGAGAGAGAGAGAGAGAGAGAGAGAGAGACGTACATACACCCATATCCATGACACGCACGCACACACACGCACGTACACACGCACAAACACTCACACACACCATCGCACACACACACACACACTGACTAACACACACACACACACACGCGCGACCAAGAGAGAGAGAGGGAGTCCTATGACTTCAACCTCACTGTCAAGGAGGCAGAGAAACTCAATGTGAGGAGAGGGAGGGGTGGAAGGAGGTGATGGACCATAAACTCTGATTAACTGGGGGGGAAAGGAAGAAGGAATGGAGATGCGCAAGGGTCAGTGTAAGCTACGCTACTCGTTGCTAGGCCTAGTCTTGCACTTCCGGTTTCAGCAAAGGAACAATTATTCCTTTTAATCCTAATTTAATCCTCAAGAAAACAACAACTGAGAAACAAAAACCATCGGAGTAATAATTCAAGATTAGTTTGAAACAAATATATCACATGTACGGCGAAAGGCAAAAAATAACTTAGGTCGTTTATCGAGTACCCCCATTTCAACACCCAATACAAAATGACCCAGCACAAACTACTATCATCAAAATGAAAACTACGCACTCAAAACGCTAAATTCAGCAGAATGGTTCGACAGATCAACTTCTAAACACTAAATGAACAGAAAAACATCAACACTTACCAAGGATGGGTTTGATTTCTTCCACAAATTGTCTCGAAGCGTGCGTCACCATCGCTTCGCTTGAATACTCCGCCATGACTCGCGATCAACGCAACGGATTTTACCGGTTTTGCAGGTCCTCGGCTTTGATTGGCTCGCGCTTCGCGCGCATGAATCTTAAACGGAAACTTCCATATTTGAAGGATTCACAAGAAATCGGACTTTGGCGTTGGCAAACTGATGAAAGACCTCGACCCCAGCAAGGCACCAGGTCCAGACGGCATCAGCCCCAGGATACTGAAGGAGCTTGCTGACGAACTATCACCTGCCTTGGCCCTCCTTTTCCAGTCTTCGCTAAACTCCGGCGTCGTCCCAAGAGATTGGCGTCTAGCGAATGTCACGGCAGTCTACAAAAAAGGTCAACGATACGATCCATCAAACTACCGACCCATCTCTTTGACGTCCATACCATGTAAGCTCATGGAGCATATTGTCACCAGTACACTCATGTCTTTCGCTGAGACCAACGGCATCCTGCGGGAAGAACAGCATGGTTTCAGGAGCAAGCGTTCTTGTGAGAGCCAACTGCTGGGGCTTGTGGATGAGTTGTCAGACGACCTTGAAAAAGGGAAAGAGTCCCACGCCCTCATTATGGATTTCAGTAAAGCGTTCGACCGAGTCTGCCACGAACTTCTTCTCCACAAGCTTCACCATTATGGCATCGTCGGGACGATGCACGCCTGGATCAAGGGGTTCCTCTCCGACCGGCAGCAGGCAGTCGTGGTTGACGGCGCCACCTCCAGTCTCGTTCCCGTGGAGTCCGGGGTACCACAGGGGTCCGTAATTGGCCCCGCCCTCTTTTTACTCTACATAAACGATCTGCCTGAGGGCCTCACCTCCACCTCCCGCCTGTTTGCTGATGACACTCTTTGCCACAGAACTATCAGCTCCGCCAGTGACAAGCAAGCCCTCCAAGAGGATCTGAACCGCCTCGCTGAGTGGGAGCAGAAGTGGCTGATGAGCTTCCACCCGGATAAGTGCCAGACTCTCCCGGTGTCCAGGAAAAGAAACCCCACGCCATGCTCTTACCAACTGCACGGCCATACCCTCAGCCCTGTAAACGAGGCAAAGTACCTCGGAGTGACCCTGTCCCACGACCTGAGGTGGGATATTCACATCTTAAACATCACTAACAAAGCAAACCAGATGCTTGGCTTTCTCCGACGCAACTTAAGAGTCGGCTCACAGGAAGTGAAGCAGAGAGCCTACTTTGCCCTTATCCGTTCTCCCCTGGAATTTGCGAGTCCCGTGTGGGATCCGTACACCTGCAAGGACGTGGATCGTCTCGAAGCTGTGCAGCGCAGGGCAGCCCGATGGGTTGTAAATCGCCACCGCAAGACTTCGAGCGTTGACGCCATGTTGGAACACTTGCAGTGGCCCACACTCCAAGATCGGCGCCGCAGAGCCCGCCTCATCACCATGTACAAATTCTCCAATGGCTTGCTGTCGATCAACACCCGCAACACACCCACCCCAAATCCCACCGCCAAAAGCACCAGACTCCTTCACGATGCTGCCTACCAGCTACCGTTGTGCCGCACAACCTACCGCCAGAAGTCTTTCTTTCCACGCACCATCGTGGACTGGAACGCGCTCCCGGGTGAGGTCGCTCTCAGCCCCTCTCTGGAAGCCTTCAAATCCCGGATCTAGACACCCCTATCCACCCCCACCCCCCTCCCCCCGCCCCTGATCCTCCCCACCTCCCTCCTCTATTTCTACCCCCCACTAGCTATCACTGAACCCCCGGGCAGATCTGATAACACCAGCTGCAAATCATCTTCGCAACTCTCTCCAAAGTCTGCAGAATCTTCACTTTGATGAAGGCGGCAGTCCAAAGAAAGAAGAAGAAGACTTTCTAGCGCATCCTTTACGACTACGATCGTTTGAGTTGTTTTTAAGTTACGAAAGGTTAAAGTTGGGCAATTTTTTATTGTCCATGTCTAAAAGCCACCATCGATTTAATCTAAAAAATACCCCCCCTAGAAAGAAAAGGGACTCTTTCTTTAGCAGTCGACACTGGTTTCCGATCGTTGAATGAAGCTATTTTTAGAAAATACAACGCCGAAAGGGAAACGCCACAAAAAGTTGAAGAGCAAGTAGTAATGGCGGTCGCGTCACGGCTGTCCGAAAATCCGGAGAGAGTATTTGTGATTCACGCACACGCATTCAATCCAAGCACATTTTGCAAACAAATGGCATGGGGTAAAAGACAAAGAATCCAACTTCATTTCTGTAGTTTCCATTTTCAATAATATGCCATATACTGAAAGCTGTCGGAAATTGAAAACGTGTTATTTTCAGCACAGATCTCGCTTTCCCGCATGGGACTAGCGTTACTGCCGCTACCTAGATAGAGCACAAAAGTCAGACCATTTGACCAGTTACATTTGATCTACAAAATGTCCACTTTGTGGAAGGGTCATGCACTGGCTGCGGTTTATGTACCTTAAAAATAAAGTGATTCAGTCAACAGATGTAGAAGTTATTAGCATTGTTTTAGGGTTACATTTTTTGGGTTTATCCTGTATATGACTTAAAAAGCCATTCATTCCCCAAACCTATTCAGAAAACAGATTGGGTTTATATGACATAGTGTCTATACAGTGGAACCAACAACACAGACAGCCCGCAAAATCAAATTCGCAAAATCAATGTTCCCGCGTTAAAATTGACAAAAAATCAGAACTGCCCCAAAAAAAACTGACATCTTCTGCACGGCAATAGAAAAACCAATCAAATCTGCATCCAAATCAGTCAGTTGTGTTCACATATCTGGTCTAACACTGACATTAAGGCATGTTGATTGGTGTTGGTGTCATTCCTCTGAGAAGCTGTAAAAGGTGGTTTTTGAGGATGTTTTAGTGGGTAATGAGACAAAAACCGGTACGTTTTCGTAACTTCTCAACGCATTGCCTTCAACGTTGCGGTGATTTGTGCTAACACATGTGGAAAAGTTCATACGGATTTTAAAGTCATTTGAGATATTAGGTCTGCTGTTAATTGACATGCCAGAAAGAGTTCTTAAATTGATGGTAGGTCTTTGCTGACTCATTGAAAAACAATTTGTTGTTATCTTCAAGAACAATAACAGATACGCCACACAATTAAATTTCATGTACATATTTTATCAGACATGGGCGGTATGAGGATTTCAACGCGAAAATTAATCTTTAAGAATTTGAATCATTCAGAGCGCTGAGCGCAAATGTCGGCCTACGCCTAGCAAAGCTCACGGCTGACACGCTTAACTGATCATGGCTCTTTCATTTTCCAAGAATGTGTGTGTGCGTACAAGTGCGCTGTGAACAGTCATAGTTGAAAATGTATGAAATTAAAGGTACATTGAAGCTTTCATTTTTCTTAATGCATGCTATTTTTTTTTACAAATTCAGTTCATTGGACAGGGTACATTTTTATTTTTAAAATTCGTTCTGGCATGTCGCACACCAGCAGAACTAATATCTCACATGACTTGAGATTCCGTGTGTACTTAACGACATGTGTTAGCCCAAATCACTGACAAGTTTTAAGACAATGCGTTGAGGAGTTACTGAAATGTACCATATTTTGGTCTCATTTTTGTACTTAACAACATGTGTTAGCACAAATCACTGACAGTTTAAGACAATGCGTTGAGGAGTTCTGAAATGTACCATTTTTGGTCTCATTACCCGCTAAAACGACTTTAAAAACTGCCTTCTGAGAGGATTGACAACTGCACCGCTCAGCATGCCATAGCGTTCATGTTAGACAAGATATATGTGAACAAAACTGACTGTTTTGGATGCAGATTTGATTGGTTCTGTCTAATGACATGCAAAACATGTTTCGGTTTAGTTGTTCTGATTTGTGTTGTTGATTTTAACACGGGAAGCTTGATTTTGTGAATTTGATTCGGGGGAGGGGGGGGTGTCTCAGTCTGTGTTGTAGGTTCCACTGCATAGACATTACGTCATGAAAACCCAATTTTGTTTCTGAATAAAGTAGGGAAAGTAATGGCCTTTTCAGTCATATACTTGGTTTTTCAATCAACAGCCTCATCAGTAAGATCTGCCCTCAAACGCATCTGCCTACTTTTTTTTTATGACGGGTAGTGTAGAAATCTCTGGAAGCATTCTCAGCCGAATCAGATGGAAAAGCACAGAATGGTGATGGTACTCTGAATTTGATCATCGTCCCCAGCGAACCCAGGAACCAAGGTGCAAGCAGCCTTCCCCTAATGTAGCGGTCCTTCCTGAAAAATAAAGAAAACATGTAACTGAGCAATTTCAGTATTCACGGGGATGGGTTTTGGTTAGTTTTGGTTAGCGAGGGGAGGGTGTGGGTTTGGGGGGGAGAAGGTGTGTACTGTTGAGCAGTGTGTGTGTGTGGGGGGGGGGGGGGGGGGAGGGAGCACTTGCTCTTTTAGGATCAAAGCACTCGCCTGTCAGCCTTTTTTTTCTAATTATAATACATTCAACCCACCACATTTTCCAGTGATGAAGATACTGGGGATGTGTGTTGATCCCATTGATTTTGGCCATTTCAGATCTGGCCAGAGTTGTAGTTGTACATGGGATAGGAACATAACTTCACCCAGACACATCAAATATTGACATCCTGACAGTCAGTGCTTTATGTGCATAGTTGAATTTTGTTTATGAACGAATTTCTCAACAGTCACTAAAAGAAGTAACATGTTTGTTAATCTGAGAATGGTTTCCACAACAAAATCTAACTCTGAGCAGGAAGAAGCCAGGGTGTTGAATGTAGAAGTATCCGAGTGAACAGATTCATTCTTATTCCATGTAAAAGCCTGGCAAGATCTAGGATGGTGTGCCAAGGGAAGAATAACTGTATGTGCCTTTAAAATAATTCCAGTAAATTAGTAATGATTTCATTTTATCTTGAATTTTTGTTTTACTTTCCTGTACTGCAATAGTTCATTCACACTGTGTAATTTACTTTAAGAATTAGTGGCAAAGGACTTGAGAAGAGAAAGAGAACTAAAACCAAGCTTTATGTACCATTTTGTATAAATAGTACATATTGTACCATGAAAGGATACATACAGATGTAAGAATTTATTTTATACAAAGCCGTAATTGTCTTTGTGTCAATAAACTTGCATCTCCTGCCACTACTCTCAGATTCAGGTGTAACAAGTGTTGACATAGCTGAATGTATCTACATGTATCTAGATTGTAAGTGCATCTAATGTGAAACACAGATAGACTCTTTACAACACAAAGTACAAAAGTCTGCCAAAAACATCTACACAGCTTCAAACTACCATCACCGGTGCCAATTTATATCATAAATCAATTTTACAATAACAATTTAATAGGCACAAGCAGGTATAGTACTTGGTAGTGGTACAGAAATGTGTAACTTACTCTTCAGGGTAGTCTGTAAAGCAGCATGCCCACTCGGTCTGAATCCTCTCCAGAATCCATATATCTGAAGGCAAGAGCTGTATGAACACTTCACCACACATCATCTCTGGTTTCTTAGGAGGCCTGAAAAAAACCACCATAAAATAGTGGTGTCACTTCGTTGTTCAGATCACCATAAAATAATGAATTAACAATAAATAATAACTGTATTATAATTAAACCACTCGCACATTGATTCTTTTATCCCCTCTTTCACAATCATAGTTTATACAGCAGCAAATTGTGTGTAAAAAAATGTCTGTTTGTCTGTCTGTCTGTAAAAAATTCCATTTCAAACGGCAGAAATTAATATGTAAAGCGCGGAGAGCACTTGTGGTTCGCGCTATATAAGCTCACCATAATAATAATAATAAAATAATTTACCTCTGACTCTGTTCATGCAGAGTAAATGTCAAGTATTTAAACAGAAAAATAAGTCATTGTTGAATAACCCTTCTAAAAATACACAATAGACACACTTTCAGTGGCAGTGATTCTGAAAGTGAAGTTCTTTCTTCATTTGTATACACAAAAAATTGTTTTGGGCCAGTTAGTGTTACTCTTGGCTTTACACACTTACTATATCAAATCATACATTACATGCATTCAGCTTAGAACACATACTTCTAATGTTGGGAGTGCGGTGTGAGCCATGACATTTACAGTTTAAAAATAAGGATCACAACAGTTTATTCAGAGATAGATTTGCCATTCACTGCATTATATTGTTAGTTGAACGAGATAGATCTACAGCAATGCTTCAATGCATTAGATTTGCTGTGTTTTACTTTTAGTGTCTACTGTTCATTGCTCCACCGTGGGAAATTCAGTCAACAGTGCGCAGTTCAGAAGAAACCGATGCTGCTGTGCATAATCATTGATGCATTGACGATCGTTTATTGTCAATGTCACTGTCAGAAAAACAACAACTGTATCTTTCATCGTCACCACTACACAATGGCTCGTAGGCCTATTGGCTCACGTAAGTGTAGCCTATGCGATCGTAACTTTGTCTGTCTGTGCGTGCGTGCGTGCGTGCGTGCGTCTGTGCGTGTGTATGTCTGTGGTAGAAACTCTAACATTTGAAGACGTCACATTACATTGACGTCACATTATGACGTAAGAGGGTTAGACGTCACGCGAAGGAAGTACTGACAGTCTCGGTCATTATTATTTTGAGCGCGCCGAGACTAGTTGGCAGTCGTGTCCTTGTAAGTAGGCCACATGCAGACAGACAGATCTAGATCTAGTGTCTCGCTTTCTTGCACAGTTTCACCTATGCTCTTTCTGTGTGTGTGTGTGTGTGTGTGTGTGTGTGTGTGTGTGTGTGTGTGTGTGTGTGTGTGTGTGTGACGGAGTGATTGAGTTAGTGTTACTGTTTGTCGATTTCTTACGTGAGCCGTGAAGGCTTCGCCTCTTGTTTTCCTATGACACTGAACACGCTTTCGGAGACACTCAGACAGTACTGCCTGGTCCATAGATCTAGATCTACCCTTGCTCTCACTTTCTAACAAATTTATTATTGCAATATAATCTGACACACACTCACACACCGAGGCGCGCAAACGAACACACACACCGTGGGACACGCAAACTACACGCACACAACGGATGAATCTTGCTCTTACCTGTTGGATGATCCAAACCGATTAAAATTAGCGACAGGAAGATGTACAAGCCAAATTTGTACAGTCGCTGATAGAAAGTGGAAATGTAGTCAATATTGTATTCATAGCAAATCTCCCGACTCAAGGTAGATCGTGTCCCAAATCAGCTGTGCCGGTCACTTCACGACTTGTATTTGAACCCCCTCCAAAGCGCAATCAATGTTTCAACTTCTTTGTCGACATCATTCTTTGGTTCATGCGTCGGACTGCTGAATATTTTGATTTTTTTTGTACAGCAAAATCAAAGACTGTCATGGCGGCCGCCATTTTTGTTTTTGCAATAGTTCGAAACTAAGGCATTTGGTCCTCCTCGGAGGAGGACCAAATTTGGGCAAGTTAGTCACCAACTTAGGTCGGAACTTTTGAAAAAATCATACCATGCATTGCGCACTAGAGCGATAGTTTCGAACTTTGGATTTAGTTCCCAACTAGCTTGATAGTCTCCATTCATGCATTCCACTAGATACTGAAGTCAGTTTGCAACCAAAATGTGAACTCCAGACTGTGTGCCGGTAAAATTCCGGTTACACTTTTTGTCGACACCGGAAACAGTAAAATGATCGATCCTTTTGATCGATCGTTTTGATCGATCGTTTGACCCTTTCCGCGCGCGTGGCAGAAAGGGTCAAACGCGAAAATGATCGATCCTTTTGATCGATCCTTTTGATCGATCATTTGACCCTTTTCGCGTTCCATAGAGACGAGCGTGACCCGTATCCGTCTTTGGTTGTGGTTAGTCGAGACTATCTTAATATCGTCTCGGCGATGACTGTATTTTGGTGTTAATCTTTTGCTTTGCTGCCGACAGCTGGACTAAATGTTTTTATATCGCTTCACGCGACTTGTTTTTTCTTCAAGTGGTCCGGCGGGCGCTAGACCTGAACTACCGCGTGCTACGCCACTATGTAGTGCTCACGACATTTCCCATTGAGTTTGCTCCTTCGCAGTCTACAACTGCACACTTGCATTTGCATGTATAAAATGAGAAAGAGGAGGAAAAATAATTGAAAAAGGGAGAAGAGCGTTTGTTCACATGGCATCATCTGCTGCGTATGTCAAGCGTATTCAGCAAACTAGGTAAACCGCCTGTGTAGAACTCTAAGCTTTTAGACTAAAAATGGTTTTGCGACTGACCCAAGTCGCATTGCTGACGTTCCTTTGTGCATCTTTCATACTGTTCGTGATCATCGTACAGAGTGAACACGGATGGGGGTCTGTAGCACACTTTGTAAGTTGATTTGTGAGCGCGCGCGAGTGTGTGTGTGTGTGTGTGTGTGTGTGTGTGTGTGTGTGTGTGTGTTTATGTATGTGTGTTTGTGTGTGTGTGTGTGTGTGTTTGTGTGTGTGTGTGTTTATGTGTGTGTGTGTGTGTGTGTGTGTGTG
>NW_027128977.1:0-6526 GCF_037325665.1 Littorina saxatilis
AAACAAAAATATCATGTTTAATGTATGCAGCTGATTTAGTAATGCTATCCAAATCAAAGTTAGGTCTGCAACAAAAATTAGATTACTTAAATATATACTGTCAACAATGGGGATTAAAAATAAATACTGAAAAAACGAACATTGTAATATTTTGTCGTAGTCTTCCCAAAATAAATACAATATTTAAATGTGGAGATTGTATTATCAAAAGAACAGACCAGTATAAATATTTGGGTATAGTGTTCAACCAAAATGGAAATTTAAATATTGCCCAGGAGCATCTTAGCAAACAAGGAAACAAAGCAGCTTACTCTCTTCGAAAAGCGTTCAGAAATAGTCTTGTTCAAACAAAAACAATTTTAAATTTATTTGACTTGTTAGTGTCCCCAATTATTTGTTACGGCGCAGAAGTATGGTTTCCATACATTATAAAAAATACACATATATTTGACGACATTGATGCCTTTTTTCAATGTTGCATCTCCAAGGAATGCCCTCATGAAAGTGCACATATAAGATTTTGCAGATTCATTCTTGGTACGCATAAGAAAAGTATGAAAATTCCAGTGCTAGCAGAACTAGGACGGTTTCCAATAGGATTGAGAATATTATCACAATGCATAAAATATTGGGCTCATATACTAGAGACTAAAAAAGACTCCTACATATATCAAGCATATTTATCACTATTAGATCCGTCACGGGAAAGTTCATGGTCACATTTCATAAAACAAGCAGTAGATAAATTAGGATTTAATCATGTCTGGCAAAATCAATCTACATTTAATTCTAAAAAGTTACAAAAAGCCATACAAGAGAAATTAGAATGCAAATTCATAAAATTCTGGATTAATAAAAAGTCTGAAGGAAGTTCAAAATTAAAATTCTACGCAAAAGTAACAGACTCGAGAAAATACGAATTGCAATCTTATATCAATGAGGTAAAAAATTTAGATCACAGAAAAGCATTAACAAAGTTAAGAATAAGTGCACACGATTTAGAAATTGAAAAGGGTCGACATTTAAATACACCAGTAAATGACAGATTATGCAAAAAATGTAATGTGATAGAGGATGAAATACATTTGTTGGATAAATGCACCAAATATACTTCCATTAGAGAAAAATTCATATCAAGCATAGCCTATTCAGGCCAATACACTCTTCCCAGCCAAATATTACAAATACCCAAACTACAAACCCAGCTAGCACAGTTTGTTTACGAATGTTTCAAAAAACGGTGATGTTTTCTTTTACTACAGTTTCTTTGTTAATTAATTATGTGCCTTATAAACTGTGTGTTTCATGGCAATAAAGATTATTCTATTCTATTCTATTCTCATATCCACATACACACTACCCCCCTCCCCCATCACCCGACACATACAAACACGCACGCACGCAAACACGCACGCACGCACGCACTTAGACAAACATCACACACACACACACACACGTGCACGCAGGCGAACATTCCCACCCCCTCTCACACTACCCACTCCACACACACACACACACACACACACACACACACACACACACACACACACACACACACACACACACACATACACACGCACGAACGAACGAACACACACATACACACGCACGAACGAACGAACGCTAAAACAATATACAAGGATCATTTTTGATTGATCCTGGTTTTGTTGTTGTTGGTTTTTTTGTCCCTGTCCAACACTTTCTATTGTAATCCCTGTGTTAGCACACCTACATTAAGCTCACTGAACAGAGAACAAACAACACATACACAACTTCTTGGAGTAAAGATAAACTGGAAATCATTTGGAAACAAAGTGCTCCAAATCCATAGCCCTTCCCCGACAGTTACAACACACAAACGCACGCGCACGCGCACACAAACACACGCGCAAACACATAAACACAACACGCACACACGCATACACACACACACACACACACACATACACACACACACACACACAATAAAACAGATCCACAGACACAATAACATTCCCACACACACACGCACGTACGTACGCTTACACTTAAACAATCAACACACACACACACACACACACACACACACACACACACACACACACACACACACACGCACACACACACACATATCCAAAGACGCGCCACCTCCCCCTCCCCTCCCAATCTCTAGTTCCCCCACACACACACGCATACACTTTAACACACATACAGATCCACAGACACACTTATCCTCTCCCCCTACGAACCCCTCCCCCAAAACACACACACACACATATCCACATACACACTACTACCCTCCCCCATCACTCGACAAAAACACGCACGCACGCACGCACGCACGCATTTTAACAAACATCGCACACACGCACGCACGCCCGCATACACATAAATACACCTCCCAACACACACACACGAACGCACACGCACGCACGCGGGTACGTCCGCTTACACTAAAACAAACATGACACACACACACACACTCACACACACACACACACACACACACACACACACACACACACACACACACACACACACTCACAAAGACACACACACACACACACAAACACACACACACTCACAAAGACACACACACACACAAACACACACACACACACACACACACTCACTCACAAAGACACGCACACACACACACACTCACAAAGACACACACACACACACACACTCACAAAGACACATACACACGCACACACACATACACACACACACACACACTCACAAAGACACACATACACACACACACACACACACACACACTCACAAAGACACACACACACACACACACACACACACACCGCACACAGATCCAAAGACGCGTCAAAACCCACCCCCCCAATCTCTTGTTCCCCCACACACGCACGCATACACTTTATCACACATACAGATCCACAGACACACTTATCCTCACCCCCAACGAACCCCTCCCCCAAAACACACACACTTATATCCACATACACACAACCACCCTCCCCCATCACCCGACACAAACACGCACGCACGCACGCACGCACGCACTCACGCACGCACGCACGCAATTAAACAAACATCACACACACGCACACACACACGCGCGCATACACTTAAATACACCCCACACACACACACACACACGCACGCACGTACGTCTGCTTTCACTAAAAACAATTAACACACACACACACACACACACACACACACACACACACACACACACACACACACACACACACAATAAAACAGATCCACAGACACACTAACATTCCCACACACACACGCACGCACGCACTCGCACGCACGCACGTACGTACGCTTACACTGAAACAATCAACACACACACACACACACACACATACACACACACACACACACACACACACACACACACACACAAAGACAAAGACACACACACACTCACACACACGCACATATATCCAAAGACGCGCCAACTCCCCTTCCCAATCTGTAGTTACCCCACACACGCACGCATACACTTTAACACACATACAGGATTCACAGACACACTTATCCTCACCCCCAACGAACCCCTCCCCCAGAACACACACACTCATATCCACATACACACAACCACCCACCCCCTTCACCCGACACAAACACGCACGCACGCACTCACGCACGCACTCACGCACGCACGCACGCAATTAAACAAACATCACACACACGCATACACACACGCGCGCATACACTGAAATACACCCCACACCCACACACACACGCAAGCACACGCACGCACGCACGTACGTCCGCTTACACTAAAACAATTAACACACACACACACACACACACACACACTCAACTCAACTCAACTCAACTCAAATTTTATTGGCTTCAATTTTCATAGAAGAATTTGTCTTGCGCTTGGGAGAAAGTAAGAGTATAACATATAAAAACAGCATGCATATCACATTTCATGTATCACACATATATGCCGATGACATGGTTATGTTATCAAAGACAAAGGTGGGCATACAACAAAAATTGGATTATTTAGACATGTATTGTCATAAATGGGGATTAGAAATTAATAAAGATAAAACTCAGATGGTGGTTTTTTGCAAAATAACCCCCAAAATAAAGACAATATTCAAATGCGGTGAAAATATAATCAAAACAACCGACCAATACAAATATTTAGGCATGATATTTAATCAAAATGGTAAACTAACTTTGGCGCAAGAACATTTAAGTAAACAAGGAAATAAAGCAGCATATTCTCTTCGAAAAACATTTAGAAATGAAAATGTGCAAATTGATACAATATTTCATTTATTTGATTCATTGGTTAACCCCATTTTAACATATGGAGCAGAAATTTGGTTCCCTTACATGTTCACGAGCAAAAACGATACCAATGACATTGAAAACTTTTTTGAAAGATGTATTTCGAATGAATGTCTTCACGAATCTGTCCATGTTAAATTTTGTAGATTTATTCTTGGTGTGCACAAAAAAGCCATGTGGATTCCAGTTTTAGCAGAAATAGGAAGATTTCCTTTAGGACTAAACATGTTATCACAAAGCATATCGTATTGGGCACATATTTTGAAAACGGAGAATAAATCACTTATTCATCAAATATATGAAGAAATGTTAAACCAAGCGCCAAAAAATCCGTGGCTAACTTTCATCAAAGAGCTTTTGTACAAAATACGTTTTAAACATGTATGGCTAAATCAATATACATTTGACATCGGTAAACTACAAAACGCCATACAAGAAAAGTTAAGGATTAACTACATAAAGTTTTGGGAGAAAATTAAATGTGAAGGTCGTCCAACGATGAAATTTTATTCCTCTGTAAGCAAGACATACGAAGTTCAGCCATACCTTATAAGCATTACGAATATCAAGCATAGACATTTACTGAGTAAATTAAGGACAAGTACACACTCTTTAAAAATTGAAACTGGAAGACATAATAACATACCAAGAGAAAATCGTTTATGTAATAAATGTAACGTTATTGAAGATGAAATTCACTTCCTAGACGGATGTCAAAAGTTCACTGAACTGCGAAATGATTTTATAAAGGATCTATCAAATATAGATATAAAGTATTCCAAAAATAAACCTAGTGAAGTATTTTGCGAAGACAGAATACAAATTCGTCTAGGAAAGTTTATTTCAGATTGTTTTAATCGCTCTTTGTGTCAATAACCAATTTGGTTCCGACAATAAGATATACTAGTGGTACCCGTGCTACGCACTTTGTGTGCTGCGCATGCGATGTCATTTTGTTGGTTATGTGCTTGTGAAAATGTTGTTTGCACCCCTCCCCCCCCCCCCCCCCCGCACATTATCCCGCATATAATGAATTATATTCTCTTGGTGAAAAATAAAATGTTAACCCTTACACCGGTGCAATTCTGTAACACATGTTACATAGCCACTGGTGAATTAACAGAGAGAAAAATAACAAAAAACAGTCATATAGGTTTTCGCATCAATGGGAGGTAATCGGAACTGACCAAAAAGACTGCGCGACCGCACGCGACTATCAATCAATCAATCAATCAATCAAGCTTATATCGCGCATATTCCGTGGGTACAGTTCTAGGCGCTCTGCAGTGATGCCGTGTGAGATGAAATTTTATACGGCCAGTAGATTGCAGCCATGTCGGCGCATATTTACCTTTCACGGCCTTATTCCAAGTCACACGGGTATGGTAGACAATTATTAACTGAGCCTAAGCAATTTTGCCAGGAAAGACCCTTTTGTCAATCGTGGGATCTTTAACGTGCACACCCAATGTAGTATACACGGGGGGTGGTTCGGACACCGAAGAGAGTCTGCACACAAAGTTGACTCTGTGAAATAAATTTCCGCCGAACCTGGGATCGAACTCGCGCTGACTGCGGCCAACTGAATACAAATCCAGCGCGCTACCAACTGAGCTATATCCCCGCCCCTAAGACTATACAAACAAACAAAATAAAATACAGCAGGTATGACGTTTGCATGAATCCATGATTACGTCTACATGAACAACAGTGATAAAAGTGCGCATCTCTTCCCAGCCGTGCAGCGCTTTGAAAGTTGGAAGCATTAAAATTTAAACGGGTAAAAAGCCATCGTGAAGATACGAAAAAAAGTATGACGTCTAAAATACTTAATGATTCAAACGCATAGTATAACATATGTAATTGACAACAGAAAATATATACATGGTTCACACACACAATCGAGTGCACACATCCATCCATGCTTATTTAAAGTCATGTACACACACACACATACATACATGGCATCAAGCAACACACAATTAAATGACACATATGGAATATGGAAAACGTATAATGGACATGAACATGGCAAGTAATTTACACCGTTACCTACTATAAAATTGATGATATATATATACCACTCACTTGCTATTCGCCTAAAAGCTTGCGGTGTGCTGTGACACATATAAGAAACCAGAAGAAAAAAGGACTTTACTTTGGCGAAAAGAGCATATGCTGCTTATTTTTGTACATAACTGCTATAACTGTATTTTTTCCGAACACTTACATGTAAAAAACATAG